>NC_068411.1:27901107-28201107 GCF_023724105.1 Carassius gibelio
GAATCATTCCACCAAACGACTCGAAAAAACAAGCGACTGAATCACACATTCAATCAACTTGCTCAAAAACACTTGGCATGTCAGAATGAAAGACCACCTACTGAGTGCTGCACAGAGATGCCAACAGCCTAAAATGAAATGTACAATTGATGAATAAATAAACATAAACAAATAAATTACCGCATTTTAGGTGATAATATTTTGTGCCTTTGTATCTTTCGTTTCTTCTTCAGGTAAACATCACTGGGAAGGGCTCTTCCTCCGGACACAATGGCTGAAAATGAGATCTTAGAAGACCAAGAGAAGCTGAAGAGGGGTCTAGTGAAGGTTCTGCAATGCGTGGCCACCATCTCATCTGCAGCAGCGGTGGTCAATCCCATCTTCGGCATGGCTGGTTCTCTCATCCAGGTGGTTCTACATCATGTGGATGACAAAGACATTCAGAAACTCAAACGTGAGTTCGGCAGCGTGAATCGAGCCCTGGACGAAATCTCACAGCAGAACCAGAATGTACTGCTTCAGGTCAGGAAGGAGACTGTGGATGGCCTGTACTGTCGTGTAGAAGAAAACATTCGTAATCAGTTCTCCAAATTCATGGACACTGTGGAGGTATCAGCAGCACATGAACAGCGCAAGAAAGAATTTGAAATGAGCTTTGTGATCAATCAGTGTGACCAGAACCTGTACACGCTGTACGGCGGTGTGATGGGCGAATCCAAGCTCTTCAGTCAGCCCATCCTAGAGGTCTACATGAAACATTCACAGGGTGACCAGCGTGTCATGGAAAACCTCTGCACTCGACTCACATACCTGTTCTGCATCGGCCTCATCGCTCTGATGAGTTACGCTGCCATCGTCGGGGATGATGAGGAAGCTCTGCGCATCGAGTGGGAAGAGAAAATGAAAGATGTGGCCAAAAAGATGTCAGAAGTGTTCAACAGTAATGAGTGATTCTACCTCATGTGACCTTTTCAACAACTTCTCTTTTATCTATCTTTCTATGCTCTCTATCTATTTTACCCTTGCACTGCTGTCATAGATGTCGATATATGCATCTAGTTGTCCGTCTCACTTAAAACAATGTAGCAGCTACCTTGCATCCACCCTGAACAACCTGTTAACCCATAACAAAAGTTATGTGGAACTGTAATACTGATGTTATTTTTTGAAAATGATGTACTCGTCTTTCTGTACAGTGCACTCACACTGAATGTGCCCAACCCATTAAAATAATAATTTATCTTTATGCAAACTAATATTGCAAATCTCTAATTCTAATCCCATGTAGCCTTGAAATTATTTTCTCATGAATCTCTCTACAATGTCATTGGTATATTTATATCTGGCACTGTATAATGTACTCTGCAGTATTATGAATAAACAAAGATATGAGGAATACACATACTCCTGATTTCATTTCAAGGCACACAGTTTAAGTCAGCCAAAGGTCAAAGTGTTTTGTCCAATATGTTTATACAGAGTGACAATTTATAAGCAAAATGTTTACCAGGTGGTATAAATTACATAAGTAAATATGCTTTATTAATAAACATAATGAAATGCAATGCATCTTTTTGTCTTAAAAATATTGTATTTAAATATGTATGCACAGCATATTACTTTCACTCAAATAGTTTTTGGAATTGAGGAAAAATATGACACTTCCCATAATTCACTGAAGTAGCTATATTTTGTCATTATTTTTAATCATTAAATGTATTATATAATTTAAATTATATAAATTATAAATAAATTATACAATTTTGCTGCTTTTCTATGCATACCCTAATGAAACGTCACCTGTTTGAAGATTTTTGAGTGTGTGCAGCTACTCATCCTGACACTAGATGTCCCAGATAACATACAAGATTTATACACACTCTACAAACAAATACATTGTGATCGAGCTAGTAATAATGGCCGTTTCTTTTTTATTATGAAGGGGAAAAAATAAAGTGAAGGTTAAGAAATTCAGATGTTCACTTTACCCACTGTGACTCTCTGTCGGACAACTCTTCAGCCAAATCCTGAACCATAACTGGCCAGAGAGAGAATCCTACAACTGGATACAGATGTCTATTAGAAATAATAGATAAGAAAAATAAATAAAAGCCATTAATGTGTTACATTCAACCTCACCATCCTTCTTCTAAGCACCGGCGGCGCCAGGGGGGGTCTTGGGGGGTCTCAAGACCCTGCCAAAAAATGCCTTGACCCCCCATTTGACCCCCCAGCCTCTTCCTGATTAAAAAATATATATATTCGGGATAAAGATCCAAAAATGTTTCTCTTCAAACTACGCAGAACAATAATAAATAATAATTATTTCGACATTTTTACTCATACACTGAACCGAGAACCGTTTCTGTCGGACGCGTCCGATTCGAGAACCGATGAGCTGATGATAACTGCGCATGCGTGATTCAGCGTGAAGCAGACTGACACAGAGCACATCTGAACCGAACTGATTCTTTTGGTGATTGATTCTGAACTGATTCTTTGCTAATGTTATAAGCGCGGGTAACCCAAAGGCTTGAATGAAGGGCAATCATCGCCAATGACGGCATTACATCGAGCGCAAAAGAACCGGTGAACCATTTTTTTTTTCAGCTGGTTTATTTGAACGAATTGTCCGAAAGAACCGGTTCACTTGAGCACCTGCTCCTTTGCCCCTTAAGTGCCCTTTTGTCAAAGCAAAATTTCCTCAATTTTTTTTGTAATAACATACACTTTTGTGAATGCCTGCCCACGCCCAATCATAATATTAGTACAATTTATTAATAATAATTTAGCCGTAAATAAAATGACCAACATGATGACAGTTCACCTGACTACGACCTCATCCAACCGGGAAGATTCCTCATGCTGCACGCGCATTTTTTAATTGTTAGAGGATATTTTCAACATCGTGGCAGCTGGTAAGTGGTGTTTCATTCTCAGCGAAGTGATTTTGGTGTTTATTTACTTATTATTATTTTACAAGAACGATGTGATGTGAGAACATGCAGATATGTTGCTGTGTGTAGCCTGTAGTGTAGAAGAAACACTAACGTTAGCTGTTTGAGGGAGAAAAGTTTCACAGGCATCGAGGGGTCTGGTCTTTTTTATGTTATTTGAATAAACTTTTATTATATTACAGTACTTATTTATTTTTAACACGTAAAAATAATTATCACAACACTGGTAAGGCTTATTCAGATTTTCTCATTCTCTGAATTATCATTATAAAAATAAAAACAATTCAGAAATGAATTAAAATATAATTATATTTTAAATGTGATGCAAATATTTTTTCTACAAAAGCAACAGTGTTTACAACAGCAAGACCACTTTAGCCTGTAAACTCAATAATATCTATCTGGAAATAAATGTAAAAAATATCAATGTCAATAAAAATGCATAATATACCTGACATGAAAGTGCTGTGTGAAGGATATGAATAACAAATGTAGCCTGTCATTTGTTTACATTGCAAAGGTGTTTTTGTTGTTTAGTAGCAGAAATATGCAGTTATTAGCCATGTCCATTGTATTTTTTGTTGGTTTTCATGAGACCCCCCTTGAAAAGACCAGGACCCCCCATTGCCCCCCCAATCAAAATTGTCTGGAGCCGCCACTGCTTCTAAGTACCAGAGACCAGGGCAAGTTGTCGTAAAGGCTTTATATAATGATATAAGACATAATATTGAGTAAAAATCAGTTAGACACATGCTTTTCTCAAACAGCGGTTATCTGTTTTCAAACGCTAAGCTCTAAAATTAGGTCATTTTATAATCAAAAGTAAAATTACAATAACATCATAATGTTTTATTGGATAAACAAGATGCCAAACATAAAAGCCACGCTGAAATACACACAGTAATGAATTTAGGCTTTTCTCAAGGTCAGTTTTCACGTTGGGGCAAGTTGTCACATTGATAGTCTCTTTATCTCTTGCTCTTGATGCTTACATAAAAAATATCATAAATGTTGCTGCCTTATTCAGTATTATTTTATGCAACCACTTTTGTTTCTCAAAACTATTTCATGAATTGAGATTCTATGCTTAAAATGATTATTATTATTTTGTCATTGTAAGCCATTCTAGAGACAGAGAGAGAGAGAGAGAGAGAGAGAGGGCAATATAAAATCAGCATCAAAAAACAACAGGATCATATGTGACAACTTACCCCATAGACTCTGCCAGATGCAAGATTTTATCCCTGGACAATTATGGTCGAAACGTGAACATTTTTATAAAGTATTTCTATAAAAACATTATTTGTAATAACAACCGTATATCCTAAAAAATAACCCTTACACACTTACGCACAATCTATTAGACACACGATTATCGTGTTATATTTCACATAATAAATGAAATACTATAGAATAGTATGCTATAATATTATACTATATAGTATACAGTGTGTGATATAAATAATCTGTGAAATATACCTTCTTTGGGATATTGAGATGCGAAAACCCCAAATCTGCGCAGGTTCACGTTAATCCAGTGGCGCGAGATGTTGCGCACGACGCAAAATAAACTGCAATTAAACAGTCTCGTCTAAAAACTGATCACATTACACATCCATCTGTAAACAAACTATAAAAACATACCGCAGTCCAATATGAAACATTGATCCGACAGTTACCAACAGCTTTCCAAAACCACCCCAAACCTATCAGTGCGCGCAACTCTCTCTCTCTCTATCACACACACACACACACACACACACACACACACTCTCTCTCTCTCTCTCGCAAACGCACATCTTTTCCACACTGAGCATATGATCACGACATTTTGCCTTGAAGTCGAACCTGAAACTGTGGGAATAATTTGGAAACTTGGAGGTCATTCCGGCAGCTCTTCATCCAGAGAGGTGCGAGAAACCTGTTTTACATGTATTTTTGCTAGAGACGATGATGTGAGGATGCGCATAATTAGGACAGATTCATGTGAGGCAGACTGCATTAGAGCTTTAGACAGACTAGCAAGGTGTGTCCTGAACTCTGAACTTACATATAGCCTAAATAATTCAGTAGCCTATGTGTATATTAAAATCATGTATTATTATTTCAGCTCCACAGTTATTTATCCTTATTGTGCATGGTTGATCTTTAAAAGCCACATTAACCATTTAAGCGTGATGTTAGATTCAAACCTTAAACCTTTTCTCATACTTATTTATGACTGTCTATTGTATATATCATTGTACTTTAAATGTATGATGATGCCTACAGTATAACTATAGATAGATATGCATTAAAATATGCATTGGGCCTTTTTAAATGTCTTTTGACACTGCAGTCCCATCATCTAATTTAAAGAAAAACTGAACTAAATAATATGTCGGCATGAATGATTTTTCTATCCAACTCAGTTAAATCACATGACCTTTTGCATTTACTTGAACACAATACAAAATAAATAAAATCATTTAATGTACCTGATTCAGTGAAATATGAAGACACATTTACAAATAGCCTAAATTATTATTTTTTACTTAAACATTTAATTATGCATTAAAGGGTCCATTTGCCTACTTTAAATGGCTTGGATCAATCATTTAATTTGACGAAGAAAGCTGAACAAAAAGCTGACTGACAACCTCATTTAAATAAAGTGACTTTTTGCATTTATGTGAGAATAAAACAACAAAAATCTAATTATTTATATTTGCAATGTATCTAATTCAGTGCATTTTGAAATAAAAAAGAACAACATTTACATACATAATGCAGATCAGTTATGAAAACTAGTGGGTTGTACTAAGAAATTAAGAGAAAATATATTGTATCACATGCTTATAACTACATCACTGTTATGTTTTCTTAAAATATGTTTAAAACATACTTAAATATATTTGAATGCAAATTGCATACATCATTTAAAAATTATAAATCAAATTACTGTGGATTTTCTTTGTGTTTTGTGGTTTTGCTTTTAAAGAAATGTCCAGTCCACTAGAGCGGGTTGTAGCCCAGAAGAAGGAGGCCATTGAAGCTGTAATGGAGATGTTTGAGAGAGGAGCCGAGGTGCTGGCCAGCGCTGTTGGGGAGCTGTGTCCTCTTTTTGAAGCTTCTGCTCCAGTTTTGAGGCTGGTCTTGGACAATGTGGAAAGCAAGGAGATCACATATGTCAAAGATCAGTTTCTAGTTGTGAGGAGCAAATTAGATGTCCTCTCATGTCAGTTACAGGACATCGACTCTGAGATAAGAAGGAGACGTTTGGATTCCCAGTTCTTCTCTGTGGAGGAAAATTTGCGGAACCAGTTTAGAAAATACATAGATATTCTGGAGGCCAAACCTGAGTATAAGGAAGTCAAAAAACGATTGTTTTTAGAGCATTTTTTCATAACTGGTGGAGAGAAAAACCTCTGTGTGCTTTATGATGCTTTGATGGGGAACAGCACATTTGGGGAACCGATCCTGGATGTCGTGGAACAATATGAGGCCAGAAACAGAAGGGTCCTGGAAGACTTCTGCGTCAGACTGAAGGAGCTGCTCTGTTTGGGAATCATCGCTCTGCTGGGATACTGCTTCCTTACTCAGGGTGAGGAATCAGAGCAGGAGAAGATTCAAGTGTGGAGCACAAAGATCCAAGAAATTGAGACAAAAATGAAGGAAACGATAGAGAAATGTGTGGATTCGTTTCCAGAGCAAGCTGAACTAGATATCAAGAGGCTTGTGAAGGAGAAAGAAGATGGGAACCTTCAGGAAATGGCCCAGGAACTGCTGGACTTCCTGGTGAAGAAGTACGACTGGGTGAGCTGGTCCATCAGAGTTATTAGTAACTTGGGCAAATTTAGCAACTTGAGAGCCGGACAAAACTTTCAGTGTGTGGCCGGACAGAATTATTTTGAAGTATCTCAAGGAAATGACACCAACCTGGTGATCTCGTTCAGCAGCAACCCTCAGCCTGTGCCCAACGAGAGCGTAAAGCAGATGATGGAAGGCCCTGCGAGGAAGGGAGACGCCAAAGCTGTTGTGGTGCTTCTGGAGAAGCAGTTAGCTGGGTTTCTGGTTCACGCCATCAGCCGTCACAAGGACAGCTTTGCTCTGTCCAGTTTTCCTGAAGAATGTCACTACTGGGAGAAACATAAGAACATGAATCTCTGTGTGCATTCAGAGTAGATTACTCGATTTAGACATAAATATATAATTACTATTATTATATTGCCAACATTTTGCAACTGCAGCACTTGTCCTTTATTCATGATCTATATGTCTTGAAAAACTCGTTGTTCACTCAAAGTCATTGTTATTTGTTCATTGTAAGGTTGCTATCACCTGTCTCACTGTACATTAAAAAAATATTATTTAAAAAACAAATTTACTCTACAAAAATAATACATTTGTACATTTTAAAGGAATAGTTAACCTAAAAATACAGCACATTCGGTGGAAAAAAGGGTATTTATTTAACACTATTTTGGACTGGTTTGTAAATGTTGCTTGTTCTGTGTATACTTCTCTCCTGATTAACACAAGTTGATTTTTTTCACCAGAGGAATAAATATTAGAGGACTTGTATTTTAGATGGAAGCAATGGTTTGAAATTAGAAAGGCCTTAATGATGTATTTGCTTCTTACAAACAAGCATCTTTTGGCTTTACAGAGTGGTGTGGATTATTGTGATGTTTTTATCAGCTGTTTGGACTCTCATTCTGACGGCACCCATTCACTGCAGACGATCCATTGGGAAGTAGATTTAAATTTCTTATAATCTGTTCAGATGAAGGAACAAACTCATCTAAATACTGGATGGCCTGAGGGTGAGCACATTTTCAGCAAATATTCATCTTTGGGTGAACTATTCCTTTAAACATATTAAGCACGGTGTAAATTCAACTGCCATATATTCAAACTTAATATGTTGAGTATTTGTGTTTTATTACTGTGCATGTTTGCATCAAAATGTTATAATCGAACGATGTCTATCTGAAAACATTCCGTAGGCAGCAAACGTGTTAAATGTTGTGTGATGTTGTGTAAACAAATGCTTTGTAGTAATAAAAACTGAAGCAATGCAACTGGACAGTACAGTGTTTCCCCATTTATCCTGAATGATAATAACGTGAGCTGACAGCATCTGTTCCTCATCAGCCATAAAAAAGCCCAGGGCAAGACGTCTCAGGAAACTAATGCATGTCTTGCACAGCAGAGAGCGAATGATGTACTAAAATATACCCTTTAAAAATTCATGTTGGTTCAATTTGTACTTAAACAATGCCAAGAAATGACTGAGATTCAATTGTTTACTGATTTAGCGTTTTTCAAGATTATATGCAATAATAAATCTAATTGCATTTTCCTGTTTTGTATGAGATGTTTCACATTAACCTGACTTACAAGTGATTGTTGACATTCATTGCTATTAACTCTATGAAGTTGACACATATAGCACTCAAAGCCACATCTAATTAAATTACTGCTTTTGTACATAAGTCAGCAGTTTCTGGCCAGGGGCTGCAGAAATAGAGGGTGAGTAACCTTTCGCTGTTAATACACAGACGACGAGCTCCAGAGTGCTGTGATCAGCTCTCCAGATCCACTCATTAAGATCACTGAAGTGCAGAAAGAGGGAACCATCCATCATTTAACACTCACGAAGGCCCCAAGTTAGAATGTGATTCAATTTTATGCTGCTGTTACAAAAATGATGTCTTTTAAAGCAGATCAAATGTTAGTGTCTTTACATAAAGACTGATGATTTGGTGTCTGGGACAAAAATAAAATGCAAGAAATAATAATAATATTTTCTTTTCTGTTTCATTAGTATGTTTCCTTATTAATTTTTTTTTAACATACAGAAAATAATTATTTATTATTTTGATAAAAATGGGAAAAAGTGCTCAATAAAGGGTCCAAAAAAAAAAAACAGTTGTGAGATGAATGAAAACATGACAAACTGTACGAAAAAAAAACTATATTTTAAATCACTTAAGTTAAATTGCAATTGGAAATTGTTAAATTTATTAAGAACTTTTCATCTCAAATACAGTAGCACTGAGAAAAACGCAAATCAAAAATAATAACACAATGTAAAACTACTGATTTAACCATTTTTTATATTAATATAGAATTATATTTTTGTTGATATTTTGAATTGAATTAAAAAAATTACTTATTTTTATATTGTTTAAGTTTTAGTTTTTGCCATTATAATTTTTTTGTATTACTTTAGGTTTTAATTTGTAGTTATTTTAGTAATATTTATTTCAAGTAATGAAATTTTTAATCATGAAATCCCTGATTTATTGCATGATTTTATAATCATGTTATTTCAATTCATCAACATAAACCACAGTGGTTTGTAGTGCAAATAGTTTGACCGTTTACTGCACTTGGCTATTCTTCAAATTATTTGAAGTCTTTCATATTAAAAGAAAACAGCTTACTTTGCTATTTTTACTTACGTTGCAAAAATAAGGTGGATGGAAACTCCTGGAGGCTATTCATTAGCGGTGGAGGCTTCACTCATGGTTGGAGTTATATTGATCCATGTGGCCTGATAAAGTTTTTATTTTAAATTACACTCTTCTGTTACTAAATCAAAAAGAATGACAAACTGACAATACAGTTGAAATACAGTACTTTTAACACTAAATAAAAATAAATATTGTTTGTTGTCATGCACATTCTGCTGGCAGATGGCGCTAAAATACATTGGTACTAATGAATAAATGTCTTATTTCACAACACAGAACTCAGCCAACTAATGACAACTACATAGTGAACCACAGAAAAAAGCTTTTCAAAATATTGCTATATAGTTTTTTAAAAAGTTAAATCTATACTTTAACCGGTACTTTACTACAAACTGATCTGACTTTGTTTTTACATATTGAAAATAAAGGCCCTACCTACTCCAGGAAAGTCAATATCAATATTTAATAAACCAATAAGTGATTTTATGAAGCCCAACATCATAGTACTGCCAGGGGTGGTGGATCAATCCCATGATACCTCACTCTGGCTGCATCTGCCAATCGCAGCCTGAGCTAATGACATTACCTTTTCATCAGAGTGGAGTATCCACCGGCCTCCTGGCTTTAAGTGGCCTGATCTGATAAAATGCATTAAAACATTTGTACTGTGACACACACCAGCTCACCCTCAGCCTCTGCACCAGATTTATCCTTCTGATGTGTCTGACTGCGCCTCTAAAACCTCTGACTAAGTAGTTTTCTTCACAGAATGGGAATCGCATGCATTCTTTCTCCCAAGAAGCTGTATTTAAATGCTCAGTAATTTCAAGCTCAGTGCTTTACAGCGTGTCGTTCACTGTCTGTCTCTGAGGATAAGTCAGCACTCTGGAATCTCTCTCTGTCTCAGTGTTTTCTGTCTGGTGGTGAGATAAGCTCAACTCCTCCGCTCTGTTGACTCTAAACAGTGTGAGTGTCTCCTCAGCACTGCAGTATATCAGACTGCCGATAAACCTCCCTCCCTTCTGCCTGATTCATTCCCACAACACTTTCAACTTTGACAGGAAGTTACTGCTTCCCTTCCACTTTCATGCCAGTAATATATATAAGTTTTGAGAAAAATGTAACAATCTATTTGAATGAATTGCACTGAAGATATAAACCATTTTTGATCAATTGTTTTTACTGATATACTCACACTTTTCCACTATCCATTGCTGGTGATTTAAAACCAGGTCTGCAGATTGATGCCATCTAGTGGGTCTCTACAAAAAACACCAATGATAGCAATACAAAATATTTTATTAATTATTTGACTATTAATTGAATAATAACATTAATATCAATATTTAGATTTTTTTTAAGTTAGAACCTGATTTGCTGTTGCACAAAAGTAAAGGCAGCTGCTATTTCTTTTTTTATTAAGTGAGAATAGCATATTTTCTTTCCTTTTTGCCTTTCCGATGTGAAAAAAAAGTCTATCACGTTAAAAAGACTACAGTACACACTTTTCCATCACTGGACAACAAGGCTGGTTATTTGCACTTAGTGTATATAAACTTCGAAAGTAAATTTATTTATACAAAATAAATAAATAAATAAATTCTTGCTGTGTACATATATACTTATGTGCACAAAAAGTGTTTTTTTGTTTGTTTGTTTTTTTGCATAAATTAATTTACTTTGTAACAGCAAAATGCTCTAATAAAAACAAATGTTCTGAATATTGGTTACAGTATCAAAACTGTACAGAAAAAAATTGTAAAAAATAAATAAATAAATAAATAAAAAACACCTGATGAACAGACCATGTCATGAGAAGTGATTAACACAAAGGTTATTTATTTTGGGTTGCAAATTTTATTTAATCTGAATGTGTAGGTCAACAGCGTGAGAAAGTAGAAGAAAATTAACATCAATGCAATCTGGTAAACAGCAGTAAATTGTTGGGAATAATAAACTGCAGAATAAAATTTACTTTATAAGCAACTCTCTGTGTACTGCAAAGGATATGCAGTAAAAATATTTTGTTACCTATGGGTTCATACTATGGTGACCAGGAGGTGACATGTTCGGTTCACTTAGTTTTTTCGTGGCCTTGACATAATTCTAATATAATAACTCATAATAACTCATGAGGACGTGATTATATATCATATCTACGAGATATACATTTGGGAATGTGATATTATTTCATGGCCACAAGATCATTTTGTCGAGGTAAGGACATCCTTAGAAGTTTTGCAAAAACAAACCTGTTTAACCATAACAACCCGGGATTATCAGATTATGGATTCATTCATATTTAATTTTGAATTAATAAATTATTATATTACTTTATATAGAAATTACTACATTATTAAATTATTATATTAATCATAGTCCTTAACTCCTCGACTGTATTACGGGTGATAGTCAGCATTCAAATGAAGTTTGTCATGAATAAATGTTACATAAAGTGCATAATATAAAATGGGCCTACAAGAAAGCATTTGTATTCATCCTACAGTCTTGTAAATACAATAACTGATTGTCTTTTTCCTGTAATATTCGTATATTATTATCATTAGCCTATTATCATTGGTTAGCCTATATTTTAACATTTGTTTATATAAATCTTTCCCTTAATTTCGATCTCTTTAATTAACATTCTTTATACTTTTGAAAATACTCAACATACCAATAAAGCTTTGATTATGCTGACTGGAATTTTTACTGGAATGCAGTTTAAATGTAGCATATATTTCATTTTATTTCAGCAAATTTATAGACCATAATTATAAATAGTGTTTCATTGAGGAATTATTCATTCACATAGTTTCATTTGTAAATGAAAGCACAAGACACTCAATTTTCATCACACATGAGCATAAATACAATCATAAAGTTAAAACTTTATTGCATAATTGTCAGGAGTTTATTTGCAAAATATATGATTGGCTAGCAAATACTAGCATAATTATACAAAAAGTTAACTAGGTAAAACGATACACAAATTAAAGGGGTAAATAAGCATATATAACAATAAATATAAAAATATATCTCTAAGTTAATTAAATAATAATAATAAAATTAAAAAAGGGTTGCTATGATCACGCA
Source organism: Carassius gibelio (assembly GCF_023724105.1). Classification (NCBI taxonomy): domain Eukaryota; kingdom Metazoa; phylum Chordata; class Actinopteri; order Cypriniformes; family Cyprinidae; genus Carassius; species Carassius gibelio. The sequence continues at coordinate 27,913,622 of NC_068411.1, forward strand.
GGATTGTTTACACATTAAACGAGAAATGGATGTCATTCCCTCAACATAACATCTCAAAGCCACGACATAAGGATGACGTTATACTGACAATGGCCACAACAAAACTAATTGAACCGAACATGTCACCTCCTGGTCACCGTATCATACAAATGAAACTTCATCCATAAAGAAGGCTGGTGTGTTAAAGCTTTAAAATGGTGTGTTGATCATACTTTGGCTAACATGAGCCAGATAAATGCTTTCTCATGGATTTCACAACTGTACCCCATTTCACAATACATATACAGACTGTAGATGTCTCATACAAAATATCCCTACGATGCACTTTTATAATGTCTGTATTTCAGACTACCACAAACAAACATACTGTACGTGAAATTTGAAACCAACTACCCTTTTGGCTAAAGTACACAGTGAAAACTTGTCTGACAGGAAATTATTAAACAAACAAGGTCATTTGGGAATAGTGGACAGATCTGGTGTGGATTCCTGTGAACTTTATCTCCACACTGGGAATGGTTTAATAAAGACTTTTATCTTTTAAATGATTACCTTGTCATTTATCCTGGACTGTCTTCCAGATGCTCTTTATCTTTTAGATGAAGGTTAATGATCAATGATTTATACACTTATACCATTTATATATTTATACAATGAAAAAAATATTTTGTGTACTAAAGTAATGTTTAAACGTATAACAGGGTGGGGGGGATTTTAATCATAATGCTTAAATATTAAGTAATATTTAACCAGCTGGCAATGAACAATCTGCTTTTTATAGCTTCTTTCCTGTCAAAACCACAAGAGGCATCTGTAACACACAGCCTTCCTCTAGTTTTTGTCTGTTGCGGTGCTGACAGTCTAACGTTCGTGCCGATACATTTTATCTCTGAGTTCTGGGTGGAGCATCACATGATCACCAAAGTGACCCTGTACTGTGAGATAAAACCCAAACAATGTGGATGACAATAAACGTCCTTCAGGCAATGACACTGGATTCACATTACGATCCTGTGCAAATGGTCAGACGTTACATTTTAAATTCACAACTATGAATCATCTGTGTTTCTGAGCGTGAGGACAACCAGAACAAGAGGACAAATTAAGGTTGAATGGCAAATGATCATAAATTAACTCCAATGGCCTTCACAGGACAAACAGCCGCACATTAATGAAGAGCTGCAAAGCGGTGACCTTCTCTTTTCATCGCTGTCTGGGCTCTAATCACATTTCCCATTTGCATAAGGTTGAGGTTTTTAAAGGGCAGAGAGAAAGATGCTTTAGGAAACCTGACTGAAATCAATACAGAGGTCGGCCAAAACACTGCTGAACAAACTCACCATCAACTGGGATGGTCAAGATGGGAACGAAACAAATTGTTTAGTCTGGTTTATTCAGCCACTTTGTTAATACAGCTGATACAAAATAAATAAATAATTTATATTATATATATATATATAATGATTATTACTATACACACACACACACACACACACACACAAGTAGGTACAACAGAGAATAATTAATCATTATTATTTATTAACTATAATTTTATTTAATTAGTTTACTGTGTATAAAAATGTGTAACACTTATGAAATATATTCGGTCCAGTGTATCGTGTACAGTGGTTTTGAAATTACATTTTTAAAAGATGCATTAGCACAGCTATCTTTTAAAGAAAAAAAAATATTTTATGTGGAATAAAGTGGCATTTTGTGAGATTTTTACTGTAGGTACAGTCCTTTCCTCTGAAGCTTGTCCAGACCAGAGGAAGCAGAGATATTCAGGTCTGTCTGCTCATCCTTTGCCTTAAGCCAAATGACGTTTTTCCATAATTCACTGAAAGCTCTCCGCTCACGTCCTGCGATCCGGAAGCATCTGTTCCCTGACACTGCTTTTTAGAAAAGGAAAAGATGGACAAAGAATTAAACTCAAGAGAATTAGTCTGCAAGAAATACAATTATATTTATTAGATTAGATTTTTCCCCCAAATGACAACTGTGAAGAGACCAGTGCTAAAAACTTAAAGTGCTAAAAATAATATGCAACAGCACATTTGCATTGGATATTTCCTCATTCGCAGACACAATAAATCTTGTTTGTTTCACATGACAGACGTTAGAACATTTCCAATGAAGCATGCAATGAAAGTATTCCAACGAAACATTCAGAATGCACTTCAGTTTGGTAGCCAAGACAAACCTCATGATTATGTCTTCTTGATTCTTGGCAGGCCCAACTGAATGATCTTTTAGTTTCAGTTAAGAGGACAAACCTGTCTGAATAATTTCTACTTAACAGTTAGTCAACATGGCCTGCAGCTAATTCCCACATAAAATAATTCCCACAATTTACTCTTACACTTCCCCAATAGGCATGCTAATACTAGTTTACATGTAGAAACAATCTGATTCACTGTATACTAGTACAGATTTGTACAATGGACATTGAAAAGCTACACTTCTTATACTATATCATACTGTATTTTGCTTCATGAAAATGAGAACTCAATCTGAATCAAAGTGACATCTTGTGGCTGCATTTCCATAAGCACTTCACTACTCATGGTAAATATGATATATTCTGAACATGAGATGCACAAACTATCAAATTTTTTACTAAATTTACAAAAAAAAAAAAAAAAATTAATAGGAGGATAAGATCTAAAAAAAAATTATGTGGCAAAAAAAGCTTGTAGTTTTGGCAGTTGCTGAGGCAAGCAACACTATTGCTCAAACAGCCGACTTTTCAAACCCCCTAAAGCGTAAGCAATAAACTTGTGTTGTGCATAAATCACATCTCAGATTTTCCATTTCCTTTAATTTAACACTCATAATAAATATTATTGATGATAAATTCATGCACTGGACTATGCTGCCCTTTCTTGCACACCTTGCATAACTGTCAATCTGACAGGTTGGTTGTTGTTGTTCAGACCAAAGCAAAAACTGAATCCACTTTCTTTATAACTTTACATCATGACTCATGCTAAATTAGAAACAATAATGCATGGGCAGGGACGTCAAATACAGTGAAGGACTATTCAGAAGACACACCTTAAAACACTACAAGATATGGAAGCTGTTTTCAGTCAATCATTCATTGCTTTAATATTTCAGATCATCTTTGCCTAATAGTGTGTGGACGACTCATATGCTTTAGACAAAGGCAACATTAAAATATCAAACAATATGCTTACATTTTCATTAATTCTGGAGTGTTGCAATAGCATTCTGGGTGGTTTTTAAGTCAATGCTAGGTGAAAAGTAATAGTACAATTTGAAGTATCATTCAAGCCTGTACAATATGGGAAGATAAGTTAAATTCTTAAAGTTAGAAAATTAAATGTGCATTAGTAATTTAATTGCACTTCTAAAAGATGCATCTGGAAAGCATGGATTTTAATCTGCCACATCACACTCTAGGGCCCTTTTTACTGTTTTTTCGTGCATGTGCACCAGAGATCACACCCTGGATTACTGTGTACGTCATTGTTTATTGGCAAAACTGATTTGCATAGTGCGAGATCTAACAGTGACATGAAGATTTGAAATGCTAAAGCTAGCCCCTCTGTAATCCACAACAGCCCCCAACTGTTCTTCTACAGACGAGTTAATGCATGCCAGAGTGTCCCAGCGACTGCTTCAGCACAAAGGCTCTGGGTTTGTCCGCCTGCCATGCTGAAAACAGTAGAGTCTTTCTTTGGCATGTAAAGCAGGGTGACGGAAGTGACCTAGAAGCATCGGGCCCACAGGGGCTGTTTTCACACGAATTTCAGATTGCCAAATTGCTCGCCAAAGTCTCCTAAAAGAAGAACAATGTGAAGACTAAAGCTTATTTATTAGCATATAAAAATAATGAATTTAACCCTTTGATGCATGGTGTCCACTATTGTTTGGGCCGTTGAGAGTGTACTTATCTTTTGACATACACATAATTCTGGTACATCAGTTTTATATGTTATTAAGATTTTTATCACAGCTTAAATTCAACATTCAAATTGCTGTGGACAAATGTGTAATGGGAATAATTATATTCTTGTTTTGATTAAAGAAAAAAACAAGAAAATTTTCACTTTTTTATTTAATTAATTATGCATTAGAGGGTATGTATTGTAAATAAAATTATTTAATGTTTAATGTTTTTTTGAAGTTTTTATGTTCACCAAGGCTGCATTTATTTGATCAAAAATACAGTAAACTAGTAATATTGTGATATATTCTTACAATTTGAAATAACTGTTTGCGATTTAATTTTTAAATGTAATTTATTTAGGTTTGTCATATCGTCTCACAGAGAAGCCACTGTGAGCATCTGTACCCACGACAACACGTGTAGAAGGGCAGAGCATGCAGGATGTTTCAAATGGAAAGACGTTTTTAAGCATTTCTGGCACTATACCACTGCATGCAGATTTTTCTCAAAGAAGGCATGTTTACAGGATGTTATCAGTCTGTGTGCCTGTCCCTCGTCTCTTCTAGTGGGCTCAGAGGAATGCTGGCAGGGGATGGAGTTAATCTGAAGGGGGAGTGCCGCAGGAGAGAGTCTATATATACATGTGGACCCTGGGAGGCTGGTTCTTTTAGTTGGACTCTGTTGGAACACTAGAGAACACCTCTGAACATTTCACCACACTAACAGTGAGTATCCCTTTTTTTTTTTTTTTGGTCTGTCCATTTCCATTTATCATCTTTTCATTTCTCTTTTTTCATCTTTTTTTGTTATTTTATTGGCACAACTTCAAAAACTTTATAGAGCATTGAATACAATGTCACAAAATACAATAGCTGGCCTGTGATCTATGCTTTTTGTCATGAAGAGTTGGAGAAGACACTTTGTGGGAATCATTGTGATGTAGATGCCAGTCAATATTGACTTAAGCACAACATCCTGCCATGTTATAAGAATATGACACTGGATGTTGTGCTAAAGTCAATATACTGACTGCCACGAAGCTCTAAGCAGCATTTGGATAGAAATAAGGGATGTGGCTCTCAACTTGAACAGTTCCTCTTTTTTAGAATCAGTCGGTTGGTTCCTTTCCTTTTTGTTCCACCGAGTAGAACCATCAAAACTGTGTTTTTTTCTGTTACAAAACATTAGACTGAATTTCTTATTTTTGAACTTATTTTCCAACATTTCATTTTCTTATGAAGTCATTTTCTTTCTCAAATCGGACACATCCTGGAGTTTTAATTTCAAAGCCATCTTAATTATTCTTACAAAGGAGGACTTGAAACAATCAGGATCATTGTATTGTTCTGTAAGTATTGTTTTGCTCCTAATTCCATTGAGATCAGAATGCTCTTTTAAAAGATGCATTGTTGAGTCATAAATTCCAAATATGAGTTCTACATGCTTATCATTCATAATAAAAGCTACTGAATTTACATAATTGTTCACATAATCCACTAAATCATTATGTGAGACATTATTGCAACAGAGCCAAATGTAGTGTTTGATGTTTGAAATATGTTCATCAAATGTCAGGTTCAGTCTTGTATTTTTATTTGTGTTTACTTTGTATGTAAAAATCTGAGTCATATGGTGTAGAATAGGGTTTCACCGCAGGACAAGTGTATTGGTTACAGATTTTCTCAGATCTGGGTGTGCCTTTTTTTCTGTATATTGAGTCTTGGGAAATTAGATACGAGTGTGAGATCATCTCCCTTGTGTAATCGAAGTGCCCAGAAATGTCCTGAAATGCTTAACAGCTAAAGCAGTCAAATACATTCTCCCAGCAACCCCTCCTGAAAACATCTGCTTTGCTATACATCTGGGTTTTAAATGATGAATTGTTCCCTAAAGAAGGGTAGTTAACCGCTCTCCAATTCCGTGTGCTCACAATACTAATAATAAAGTGTGCTTTGAAGCACAAAAACTTTTAGCATGTTTGCTTTATTGATTCTTATAGTAGGCACCTGATCTCACTGATCTGCCTCTATTGTTATATAATTTGCCGAGACTTAGCTGGCGGGGTGTAAGGTGGAACAGGACATGCCCGAACAAGACCAGAAATTTTTCTTTTTCTTTTTTTTTTTCAAATGGCTCGAGCCCGTGGAAAACATGTATAAATGTACAAACACTCTGGTATTTCTGCCCCTGTGGTCTGGCTGTCCAATTCATCTCAGGTTACTGTTAAGGTCCCATCCTGAGCAAACAAACATGACCCTTAGAAATGTCTGCATTGATTTTAGTATTGATTTTTATGTTGTGGCTTCCACTTTATGATATATATATGCCTTGATCTGTTACAGACAAGGGTAAGAAGGATAAGACAGCTTCTCTGCTTTGAACCACAATGAATCGGGTGGAAGAATGGGTTTTGGAGAACAAGGACAAGATCGAGAAAGGAGTGGAAATCATGGGGCAAGGTTGCGAGGTTTTAGCAGCCACCGTGGGACAGTTCCACCCCATCCTGGAAGCCGTGTTTTTGGCCTCGGCCGAACTCCTCGGAAACCCAGAAGGCAAAGAGGCCAAGTTTCTCGCTGAGCAGTTTGAAAAGATCAACCAGAAACTTGAAGGCATTCGAGATGAAATCGACCAAATCGCTTTGGAGTTGCAGCGCACGACCATGAATAAGCAGAACTTTGACTATGAGGCGACGATAATCAGTCAGTACGAGAAGTTTCAAGACTTTGTCAATGCTAAGCCCAAGTTCAAGGAGAAGAAGAAGGAGAAATTTATAACCCAGTATGAAAACACTGGTGGCGACCTGAACATTGATTCCTTGTACAATGCTGTAACTGGAGAGAATACCTCTGGAGATGCCATGTTGGACACGGTGGTGACCACAGAGCAAAGGAGCCGGAAGCCAGTGGAGGAGTTCTGTGCCAGACTGAAGAAGATATTTGTCATGGGAATTATAGCAGTCATGGGTCACGCCGCCCTTAAAGAGGGAGTGGTAGGCGAGGCCATAATGAAGAAATGGCAGGATCGCATGGAAGATGTAGAGACACGCATGAAAGCGGCGGTGGATGACTGCATTGAGAATTTCCCTCTGCAAGCCAAGACGGATGTGGAGCGTCAACTTCTGGAGCATCAAGCCACCGTTGACCCAGAGTTCACTGGATTTATACTGGATATCCTTGCGAAGAAATATTACTGGGTTTCCTGGTCAGTTCGGGTCTTCAACCACAGTGGCATGTTCTTCTGGAATTGGCTCGCCGGCAAAAAGTACCATGGAAGTGGTGGAGGTGGCAACTTTTTTGATCTTCTGACCCCAAACGACATCAGAATCGTGGTGTCTTTCAGTGCAGACCCCAAACCGATTGACAAGAGCCAGATTGTAGATCAGATAGAGACACAAAAGTTGAAGGGGAACATGCAGTCTGAGGCTCAGACGCTGTGGAAGATGTTTCCCAACACAGTGGTCCATTGCATTAGCTGCTATAAAAAAGTAGAAGAGAAAAACAACTTCCAGCCAGAATGTTTCTACTTTGGGTGCCACAAAAAGGCATACCTGTGCATTCATTCTGAATAGACATGCAAAAAAAATTTAATTGGCAATCAGCATTCTACATATATACTTCTGGTTTAGAAATGTTGATTGTATTAAATAGCTGAACATTATAAAGCAAACAATGACTGAATTGTAACTGTGCATCTACAATGAGAAAGTATATTATTGCTGGTTCACTTTATTTTCGCATGTTAGTGCATAAAAGGACCATAAATACATTTTTGTGTGTGACCAAATATAAATGCGTACATTTTAGATTTTAAAAAATGGTATGTTTTGTAGTTTAGAATACATTTGAAAGAGCGATTTAGTGGAGAAAACTTTTACGATCAACGGGTTCATGGGATTTCATTGTTAGTCGTGGTGTTTACAATCAAAAAGCATTTCATTTCAACTTTAGATTGTAGTAAAAGTCTTTACTGGAAAAATGCTATAATAAGCATTCAGTTTACTTGCTATATATACTCTGTAACCCAAGAATCATGTCCGTTTCTGGTTTATGATTGTATGTAATCACAAATAAAAAAACTATGAACAAGAAATATGTTTCAAAGTATCAACAGCCATCCAAATGGACTATATTCAAGACAACTTTTATACTTTAAACTTACGGTATGTCAATCCGTCAGTTTTGTTTTCACTTGCAAGGTTAATATTAAGTTCATATTTTAAAAGTAATGTATAAGAGACTCATAAAAGATTCTGAATGTAGATATTTTAAATGATTTCCCCTTACAAAACATCTTATGGTAGCCATATTGTAAATAGTTAAAGGACAAAAAAATAAAAAATAAAATAAAATTAGTTAAAGGACAACACTTCAATTCTAGAACTGAACTACAGTATTTTTGTGAAAAATGTGGTTGTTGTAATAAATTTTAAGGGGTAAAGTACAATACTTAGCCTATGAAATTATCTTTAACAAAAGTTGTTTTATATTAATTTGGTGCAAAACGTACATTTGGACATTTTTATACTTAAATGTTTATTTTATACCAGACACATAAACCATTCGGCGAATTTTGGTGGGAAAAAATGTTACAGTTGTACATTTTGTAAAAGGTAAAGGACATTGAAATTCCTTCTGAGTGTAGAAGGGTGTGCCACGCGCTTTAGAGAAGAACCAACGCATGATCAGACGCTGAGCGAGAAAGATAAGCGTGAAGTTTAGCTTTATTTTATTCAAAGCCATTTGAGATCGATTGGAAGGTGAGTTTGGTTCATAACAGAACGTATTTGTTCTCTAAACGCCAGTAAACATGATGATTCCGTTGGTCTGTGCTCTGTAGTTTCAGTTTTTTCTCATGAAAAGTTTTTGGGCGTTTCTATTCACAGTCTGCTCCGTCTGTGACATTTAGACATCACTGCGTTTTAAACAAGAGTGAGTTCCATAACGGATAGATTTTTCACGCAAAAAAGAACTTCTCTGTAGTTTAATCGCATTTGTTACCGTTCTGGAGAACTCTTTAGGGTTTGTTTGGCTTTTTCGGTGGGCTGCCGACTAAACCAGGAAGTGTTTCTTATGTCAACTGGCATTGTCTTAACTTTTACAACCTGATATCTGAAGTAAATCCTATCTGAAAGGGACATTTATTCGCTCACCCTTCTTTTGATAAGTGTATGTGGACTTGTTATGAACTAATCTGCATCCAGGGACAAAAAAAGGACTGATTATTACCTACCTTTAAGTCGGTGGGGTGCAGGTACGGGCTTACGTAGTCAGTGCCAAATAAACCGCGACAGGGATGTCAGGTCTGTCAGAAGCTGCTTATTTTGCGAAATTGCCAACTGTTCTTATGACTTTACGCTGTCCCACGTATTATACTTCAACTGTGACAACAAACAAACATAGAAAAAAAATATATATACAAAGTGTTCAATATAAAGTTATTTATTAAACAGACAAATGTAGCCTAGTTGTAATATTTTCAGGTACATTAACTACAGCTAAACTTGTAAAAACATAATTTTATCATCTGTTATCATTGAAATTGTGCTATGTTGGATTGTAGATTTATATATATATATATATATATATATATATGTGTGTGTGTGTGTGTGTGTGTGTGTGTGTGTGTGTGTGTGTGTGTGTGTGTGTTATGTATTCATTTGAGGCTATAAGCTAATGGAGCCATAAGCTAATACACTTAGTGTATTAAATTAGTCATTCATTTTGTGTGATCCATGCCAACAGATTTATACAATGGTCAGCATTTCAAATATGCACACAGGTCTGTTTTGGTTGTGTGGTGAACACTGCGAAATTAGTGAGATTTCATCTTGTAACGCTGCGATTTTGTAGCTACTTCCCAGTGAAAAAGAGCATGATGTGGATGTCTGCAGAGAAGCTGACAGGGTGTTTTTCTTGTCTTGTTTCTATGGTTACTGAGGTGCTTTGGAAAAAAAGGTTCTTGCTCAGCTAGTTGAACTAGACTTCTAATCATTTCCACACCTGTGTAGGCAACAGCCAGAAACGTTAATGGAAAATCTTCAGTTGTTTAGGGGAATTTTGTCATAATCGTATCATTATATAGTAACTTGTAAACATTTGTTCAGACATCTTATGTAATAGATTGCATTCATTTAATATTACACACCTACTCAAAAAATTATTGTTAAAAAATTTTATCACAAGACATTAAGTCAGTCAAGTATGTCCAAACTTTGGACTGGTAGTGCATATGATCTTCCAGGAACTTCTGTTAACAAAATAGCAATGCTTTATATTGGCCTACTATGTGTTGCATCATTTAACATTTGGAAAAGGGGAAATCCATTTGAACTTTTTCGGTCCTCTGTTTGTTTATGCATTGCATACTGTGACTAAGTGTTCAAACATTATTTGACCATTCTTTTAGTGGATGTTTGAACTGAATGAATGCATCTGGCCCATTTCTTTCATGAATGTGTAGGTGTGGTTGTCGGGGAGAGCGAGCATCTGTTAGCATGTGTACATACACCTGGTGTATATTGTTGCTGCTTTTATGATTTGTATAACACATTTCTCATTTATTTTATCTTTTTACAGCAAGCCCACTCTGACTCGCATTGACCACTCAAAGGTTGACAGGAAACAAAGACTAACACATGTAAGTTTCTTTCCATATACCACTCTCAGAAGACAAAGACCTCACTTACTAAAGCAGGCTTAGTTTTTCAATTAAGAAAATAAAATGTTTTTTCTATTTTTGCAAAATAGTTTTTTTTTTTAAACATGCATTACATAGCTAACATTCGGTATTATTACATGCAAAAGCCTCCTTTAAAAATGGGTGTGGTTTTGTATATTATGTAGTAAATCACCTGCAATATGACCTTGAAGCACTATGCAATTTTTTTTAGATTGCACAAGCATTTTAGTAGCCTTAGTAAATCAGAGCCTCTGAGTTCACAGAAAAAAGAAAATCAGGAAATGTACTTAGACTCATGCCTTTTAAGATGTAAATGAGTTTGTTTCTTCATCAGAGCAGATTTTGAGAAATGCAGCATTACATCACATGCTCACCAATGAATCGTCTGCAGTGAATGGGTGCCGTCAGAATGAGAGTCCAAACAGCTGATAAAAACATTGCAATAATTCACAAATAACCCACACCACTCCAGTCCATCAATTAACATCTTGTGTAGTAAGAAGCTGCGTGTTTGAAAGAAACAAATCTATCATTCATATGTTTTGACTTCAAAATGTTGCTTCTGGCTGTGTCCTCTAAAGTCCTCTAAAGTGAGGCATCATTTACAAGTGAATACAGTCTAAAACCGCTCTAAACAAATATTTTGGTGGATTTTGATGTGAGCGACAACAGAAGATGAACCGTTTCACTGGAGGAAAGGTTATTATGGATTATGGACTTTTCTAGATGTTAATTGATGGACTGGAGTGGTGTGGATTATTGTGATATTTTTAGCAGCTATTTGGACTCTCATTCTCATGGCACCCATTCACTGCAGAGCATCCATTGATGTAATGCTAAATTTCTCCAAATCTGTTCCGATGAAGAAATGAACTCATCTACATCTTGGATGGCCCGAGGTTGAGTATATTTTCAGAAAATTTTAATTTTTGGGTGAGCTATTCCTTTAAACTAAAAACAACTTCCTCAAAATAAAATTATGGTGTTTCAAGTACTTATATAATGATCTTATTTTACACAGAGACATCTTTTGCTTTTGAAACTGAAAGATGGCCGATAAGCTGCAGAAACTTGTTTCACAGAAGAAGGATGTCGTGGAGACCGTCATGGAAGTCTTTGAGCAGGGTGCAGAAGTGTTGGCTGGCATCGCTGGTGATCTGTTCCCCGTGTTCTCCATCGCAGCTCCGATCGTGAAGCTGGCGCTGGATAACGTGGAAAGCAAAGAGGCCGAGTACATGAAGGAGCAGTTCCAGAAAGTGCGTGATCGCCTGGAAGTCGTTTCTGAAGAAGTCCAGCAGATAAACCAGGAGATCAAGAAGAGCGGCATAGATGCAACCTACTTCTCCGTGGAGGAGAACCTGACCAACCAATTCCGCAAATTCATGGACGTCCTGAATGCGAAACCTAAATTCAGAGAGGTCAGAAAGAAAACGTTCCTGGAGCACTACAACAGGACAGGGGGTGATAAAAACCTTCACACTCTTTATAATGCTGTAACCGGAGATAACTTCTCAGGAGAGTCTGTGCTGGAAATCACGCTGAATTACGAGCAGAAGAGCCGCAGAGTAGTGGAGGAGTTTTGCGCTACACTCAAGAAACTGTTCTGCATCGGTTTGATCGCCTTACTGGGACACTCAGCACTGAAAGGCGATGACGATGAGGAGAAGCTGCTTCAAGATTGGAGCGAGAGGATGAAAGTGGTGCAGGATAAAATGAACGTCGTGATTGAAGACTGCATCAACAGTTTTCCGACACAGGCCGAGCTGGACGCCAAACGCATTGTGAGAGACCAAAGCGACAAAAGCAACCAGCAACTGGCCGACTTGCTGGTAGAGCACCTGAAAAAGAAGTACGACTGGGTGCGCTGGTCAGTCCGTGTCTTTAACTCCCCCACCGGCCTGTTCACCAACAAGAAAGACTTCCACGGTTTGACGGGAAAGAGCCGCTTTCAGGTGTCATCGTCAGATGACAAGCTAAACGTTGTGGTCTCCTACAGCGCCTCGCCTGAACCCCTCGATAAAGCCCGGATACAGAGCCTGATTTCAGAGCAGAAGAAGATCACGATGACACCCTTGGCTGAACTGCTTTTTGAGACAATCCCTGTTAGCGTGGTTCACACAATCAAGACCTCATGCAAAGATCTGGGCTTCTCCAGCAGCTTCTCTGACGAGCTGCACTTCTTTGAGGAGTTCAAGAGCTTCTGTGTCTTTCTTCATTCTGCTTAAACAAGGAGGAGAAATAGAAAGATTAACAGCTAAGCAGATGTTGTAGGATGATATTCGATTAAACCACTATATTTAGACTACATAGCCTCTCTAAGGGTTTGACTTGTTACCAAAATCAATTATTGTACTCTACAATCTTTCTTTTTCATCTTTTTTTCTTAGTATTTCCTTAATGTCTGCTTGTTTTAAAGCTGTAAATGAACACTTCAATGTAACAGATTTGTATTTTTAATATACCTAGTGTTTGGTACTCCCTTATTAGTGTATTTGGTGGGTGATGGTGGTGTTTTAGAGACTAGGCTGTTAAAATAGGTATACACAGATATAGCCTTGTGGGCAGCGTGCCATCATACAACGCCATTGCACTTCGGGCGTCCCATGTCTGAATCCTGACCCAAGGACCTTTCCTGAACCTGCACCCCCCCACTTCACTTCCTTCATGTCTGACCTGTCTGTCACAATAAAGGCAAAAATGACAAAAGAAAATCATTACAAAAAAAGAGAGAGGAAAAAGGCAGTCTCAGGCGGCTTGCCAACAAGACCGTCCACGTTCACTGATTGTATGCAAAAAGTTTGCACAGTTGTGTTCAAAATTTGTGAGGATGAGCTAATTATTATATTTGACAAAGTTTTCCTGGTTTTTAACATCATATCACATTTTTGACAGAAAGTACTTTCTAAGTTATTTAGAAATTCTCAAGCAAAACTGAATATATATATATATTCTTACCTTAGTTCTTACCTTAATATATGCATGAAGTAAGGAATAAGAATAAACAAATAAAATTAATTAAAGAACAAAGCATAGAAAAAAAGATTGAGTTTACTTCGTTTGTCTGAACTTTTAATACATTTTGTATTTGTATGGACTTCTGATAATTGCAAATTATGCACAGATTTTTTGACTGTCAACTGTTTTTTAACTTTTTAAGCAAGGGCTTCTGCACCATTTTTTTCTGCCATTTTTGTCCACTATTATCTATTATTGTCCTTTATTTCTATTTCAAATTTTACTCGCACCTAAGCTGCATGTCAAAACAACACTTACAATACAGACTGGTCCCTTTCTGTCTGAGTAAGCATTTATTGGCTGTAATTTACAAGTGACTCCAGAACAAATTTCACTTTAAAACCATTAAAGGCTTAGACAAAAACCTGCACAAGTAACCATTATAGATTCTGACTGAGCACAGAGTACTCTGTTGTTCGTAAACTAAATACATATTTAGCAATGAGGCATTGAGCTGATTAAAACTGACAGTTAAGACATTTGTAATATTATGAAAGATTTGTATATCAAATAAATATTCATCAAAGAATCAACACTGGTAATGTTTGTTAAGCAGTAAATCATCAGAATATTAGAATTATTTATGAAGGATCATGTGACAGTGGAGTAATGATGCAGAAAATTCAGCTTTGCATCGCAGGAATAAATACAATTTTAAAATATTACAATAGAAAACATTTTAACATTTTATATTTTACAATATCACTGTTTTACTGTATTTTTGATCAAATAAATGCAGCCTTGGTGAACAGAATGACTGTTGGCTTCTGAGCATCCAAGTTGAAATGAAATCAAATATTTATTTCACTATAATATTTGATTCCAAATGAAACTATAAAAAAAAATGTCTATCAAATGTATCGCGAAAACATCTGCATTTTGTTGAGAACAAAGTTATTGCTGAATGAAAAAGTATGCAGCCTACATTTTCTCTTGAATTTGTTTAATAAACAAACAATTCACAAATCATTCTAACGTTTTTTTATATATATGTTTATGTGCCTGTGTGTTTAACTTCATCACTGTTCAAGTTCTCATGGTAGAGATACAGAATCCCCTACCACCACATTATTGGATTTGGACACGTCAAAGATTCTGTAATTCTGAAATCTGATAACAAGAGCTCTCAGTGAAACCATTTTCATTCACACGTGATCTCCTCTGCACGTCTTTGATACTGTGGTACTGAAATTAATCAAACATTCTGCTAAGGGTTTGTTCTAATAAACATCAGCAACATGTTTTGTAGATAATATAAGCCTTAAAGTCTTGCATAGAATGTTTAGCATTAAAAATGTGACCAATAGAGTTGTGATACTTGCATAGATGTGCATACTGTATAGTGACTGGTATTGTCTTCCATGCATACTGTTTATAGCCATCCTTACACTGTACACTGACTGTATTGATTCTCGTATGCAGCTGACTAATTATATGAAACGATATAGCATTTCATTTACACAGAGCCAAGGCTGAAATGCAAGCTTACTGAAAATGTCAGCACTATTCTTTTGCTGCCTCGTAAGCAGTGATATTTCCTTCATAAAGTAACAATCCAATTATTGCATCGGTTGTTTTATAGGATACAATTTATATTAACAAAAAAATTCCACTGTGGAATTCTACCAAATGCATTTTTAGACAAACTAGTCGTTGCTGCAGTTGTGATTTTGTACGTCCTCCTTTCAACTCCCTGTTTCACTGGCTGTAGAAATAGATTTACTGTGAAACACCCATTAAACCCTGTAATTATGCGCAGGAGCCATAAACGGATCTATTATTATCTCAGGATTTGTCCCACCCTGCAACAGTGGTCAAACACAAACTTAGAATAGAAAACTAAAATCCCAATGCTTTACATTTAAAACCAAAGACAACAATATTATGACTGAAGTTGAACACTACATATTCATATGAATCAATGGAAATAAAATCATAAGAACTAGACAAAATATACTGTATAAGGAGGAATTGAATTTTTAAAGGTTTTTTACCTTTATTTTGAATTTTGCATGATGGAAATGTCTGTAAAATTACAAGTACACTTATTTATTTATTAAATTAAATCAGGATTATTGAAGTAGGTTTTACATGAAAATATAATTCAGTCTTTCTACTTAAAAAAAAAAAAGTTTAATATGTGCTATTGGCCCTTTTTTCTTTTTCTTTATTTCATTGTGTGTGTGTGTGTGTGTGTGTGTTATAAATACATTAGTCAACATTTGAAGTGGATAAAAAAAGTGAATCAAAGTTGTCCTAAGACAAGAACGGGTATTGTTTTGGTTTTAGGATTTTGATGAGAGGTTTTTATCCACTTCTGTAATTGTGTATATGGGAAAAGTACATTATGAATTGTAGAATGATGACTGCAAAGCAAATTATGACAAAACATAAGCTATAATTTAATTTAACAAATTACACCTTAAATTACTTTAAAAACAGAAGGAGAACTTTAATCAAGGCGATAATTATGGTAACCTTCATCTTTGATGTTAGCTATTGTGCACATTAAAGTCTCATTCACAGGACGCTTCAGTCTTGCACAACTGCTCCACCGGTCACTGAGGAAGATATCTGTGGTGTTTTGAACTTTCCACAGCCAGCAGCTCCTCATCATTGCATCTGGGTAACTTAAATACTGCAGCAGCTGTGCCTTGTGTCAGTAGGCCTACAGCCAAAAGCCTAGGCTTACATCACAGCCCAGCAAAACCACATATAACAAGACAAAAGCTATGAAGACACTTTCAAAATCAATAAATTCGATCCATTTCCTTTGCAGCGAACCAATGTACACTTGGAAAAGTGCAACTAAAACACACCAACAAACCATGATTTGCCACTTAACAATTGCTTGCCAGAAACAAGTCATTAAACCTCTTGACTGACAAATCTGAAACAACTCCCTCGCACTCTTGAGTCTGTACTTGACTCACAATCGATTTCATGGAGTTTAACATTAGCATTTTGCTAAGCTATCATTAAATAAACTCCAGTATGGCCTAAAAATACACAAATATTGGGCAGTTTTATAGGACTGGACTATCTGTCCTTTTTAGTACAGAATGGAATTTAAATACTTCAAATCAACATTACAATTCTCTCACCCTGTTTGGATTTCACCCCATATAGCAGCAATGTACGTTTACAGGCTAACATTTTGACAAAATTTTCTCAAAGTTATGAACAGTAATGTTAATAACATGTTCATTCAAAGTTATGTGGTATTTAATAATGTTTGCACAAAAATTGTATTTATACATTGTGACATGGAATGTATTTTGGAATGAAATGAAAATTTAACTTAGGGCTAATGTTTTCTAAAGGTTACTAGTTTAGGATGATTCAGACAACATTCAAAAGTAAAGCTTTCATAATATTTGCAAAATTATAACATTTATGAAATTCCAAAATATTATTTCTGGTAACATTGGGAAAAACTTAAGTTCTTAGAAAATATTTGTATTAGATAGGACTGAGTTCACAGCGGTGCATTCTAAAATAAGGGACCGTTTGAAGCAGAGTAATCTGGCTTAGCCCTAAAATGCTGTATATGTAACGTAGATGGTTTTAGAACAGAGATCTTTATGTTCATTTAAGAAATGAATGAGTGTGCAGTTACACATTGAGAAAAATGTGACATTTAAGATCTTTTGCCTTTAACTTCCTTTCTTTTCTCGTCTAAAGGGTATGTGGGATCCAAGGGACTTTGGGTTCACTGGTTTTATTTCTGGGCAGTCTTGCATCATGATGCATAAGCGTGACTTGCTTGTTTCCAGGCTTTAATGCAACTCCATTGGCGAGGCCACAGGGCCTCAATATGACCTCTAGCGACAGAACGGCAGCAGTATAAAAAGTTACATTTAAGATTTATTTGACTCAGATGAGGCAATATGTAACTTGTCAATTTTAAAATGAAAATTTTCCTATTAGTAAAAATACCTCTAGAAATGTTCCCAACTAATCACAAAAAAGTGCACTCTGCTCAACCTCGGGAGGAGCATGAACTTCATCTCCTTGTAAATAGCTCAAGAGATTATTTTAATCAGGCCAAAATGACTTTTCCATGAATATGATTTGGCCACAGTGGCTCGCATTGAGTCCGGCCCCATCAGGTGACCTCAGGAACGCAGAAAAACATCACGTGTGTCAGGACGGTTTCGCCTGAGATGCAAAAATACATTGTGAAGCCATTTATTCACTCAATGTTACCTTGGTTCTTCCTTAATGCACTCTCCATTGAAATAATTTCATTTTGGGCCAATTTCAGCCTGAAAAAGATCCAATAAATGTTAATTAGGTGAGTGGCTCCAATAACTCCCAAGCTCACCCAACAGGATTGGATGCTGATGTGGAAAATCCTCAGTATCCTGAGGTTCTTCATGGTCTGACAAGTTGAAAACAAAAAGGATAAATGTCTCCATAACAGAGTGAACTTGGTTTTTCTTGAGAGGAACCCATGGATCTTAGTCAGAAGATCTGCAAATGGCTGAACTCAAGATGTTATATAGCATATGCATAACAAAAAGCAAACAGACTTAGCATTAGATTTGAAAAACAAAATCAATACTGACTAATCAATGTCATTAGTTTTGTTAAATTTAGTGTGGAATATCAAGTTTACTATCAGTAGGCAGTCAATCCATTAAACACACTCTTGAAGGGATAGCTCAATCAAAATGAAAATCCCGGCATTATTTACACACACACCCTCATTTTGTTTCAAACAGAACATTTTATAGGTTTGTCATGCCATGAAAATATAGAAACACAGCATGCTGCGGACTAAAGCATCCAGGGATGCGTTTCCCAAAAGCATCATCAACCTAAGTTGATAGTAGCTCCATTGGTTGCAATCAATGCTTTTGTTTATATCAACCCAGACTTTTTTCCTCAAGGGTCCTATTTTTCACGAGCACCAATGTGCTGTTTTGAAAAATGCAGTATGTAAACTTTGTACATTTATATTTGCTTATTTTTCTGAACATGTTCTTACCTTTGAAACTTAGTAAATGCTAATTCTGTGCCCTTTTAACTGTAATTATGTCATTCTGTGTTAAGAATGGCTGTTTCCAAAGGGTGACGCTTCTAGCAAAGACGATAGACTCTGAATAAGTGAAAAGAAAATGGCCCATGAAAAAGCAAAGAAAAACATTTGTTTCTTGATGCAAACCTTTAACAACTTAAACTCCATCTGGACTGTATAAATAAGATCACAGAGCACATACAGTGTAAATCTTTACATCACATAGATGTCAAAGTACCAGACAGATGTGAATGAACTGAACTGAACATGGAAACTAAGTCACAGCAAGGATAATGCCTTTGTATATCCATATGAAAACACTTGCAGAAAATACTTCCTGCAAGTGTTTCAGCATCACTGTAATCCCACTGAAGCTCAACCGCAGACACAACTGTGGAATAAAAATCTAAAACGTAACAGTAATAGTACCTAATGAGTGCGAGAGGAAGCACGGGTAACTCAGATAAGCATTTTTTTGTTTGTTTCATCTTTAATAAGTATTGTAATAAGAAGGACAGTACGACAAAAAACATAGCAAAATAAATGCCAGTTTATTTTATAATGCTATAAGGTGCTGTGATTATACAATATATTTTATAACAATCTTGTCAGTGTCAGAAGTGACAGGAAATGTAGTTAAATGTAAACCCAGCCTTCAAAGAATGCTTACATATACACATGGCAACTCCACAGAAAACTAGACAGAAATGGAAAGAATGATCACATATGTAGATAATTAGATCTTGTATGTCGTGAAATAGCTTTTCAATTTCGATATTTAATTCTGAGTGGTAACTGTGGAACTTCTTCCTACTTTGGATGACACAAAATTCTGTATGGTAGCTTTGGCAAAGTTAAGTATCTTTTAAGGCAGATGGTTTGCATAAAGCATCTTAACACCACCTGGTGGTGAAATAGTGCAAAAAGATAATACTAGTGAAGTCAGTGTTGTTTTGAAATGTTTTATATCTTTATGTAAGCAAAAGACTTTCAATATCCTTGAAAATGAGTAATAACAGGAATATTTTCACTACATTCAAACTCTATGTATATAAATCTAAGGTTTGAATTGTAGAACAGTGTTCTTAGGATGCACTTTTCTGCAGGGAATAGTTCACTCAAAAATGAAAATTTGTAGATGAGTTTGTTTCTTCACGGGAGCAGATTAGATGGAAATTGACTTGTATTCTGGCCAGAAGCAATGGTTTAAAGTTAAAACGTCTTATTGTTGGTTTAGTTTATCACAAACATGCAGATTTTTACTTCTCAAGACATTAATCGATGGACTGGAGTGGTGTGGATTACTTGGGGATTATTGCATTGTTTTTATCAGCTGTTTGGATTCTCATTCTGACGGCACCCATTCACCTCAGAGGATCTATTGGTGAGTAAATGATGTAATGATGCATTTTTACAATGCTAAAAAATCTGTTCCCGTAAATATACCAACTCATCTACATCTGGGATAGTCTGAGGGTGTTATATACATAAAAGAATATTGGAAATCATCTTGCTACTATATTGAGCAGTGTTGCATGTACTGTATATATTTGTTGCTTTATATTTTTGCTTCTCCACCAGCAGTGGCGTCTTCCAGGAGCGGCTTGTGAAGTTCTGGATCCTCCACCGACTGCAAAACCACAATCATGAACACAGAGCAGCTCTCTGAAACTCTCTCACGATCACAGTGGATTTGACTGATTGATTGTTGTAATAGTGCTCATGATACACTACCTTTACATCTTCATCCTTCTTGCACAAAGCTTTCCCAGTCACAACACAGAAACTGATGTTCACACAGAGCTGAAGGACGGACAGCGCTATCATCATGACATCTAGTCCTCGGAGGATCATCTAGAGGTGGGTAAAAATCACAGTGTGATTTGAGGAAAGGTCTAGATGAAATACAGTGCAAACATCGGCTCTAATTCAATCTGAAATAATATAATTCAAGTACCCTTGCCGTTTGTGATCCAGAGTGATCCTGCTCTGATTGAATTGTGGCTTATATAATCCGATAGTTACTTATTTTTATAACATAAGACATTTTTACTTTAAGAACTTCTACTAAAGATTAGATTCATGCAGTACCTTTGAATTACACATAGCATGTGAAACCACACAATAAAATAGCTTTTCCTACACAATCTAATAAATTAAACAAAACAAAATAAACATACCATATTGAGATACTTGTACTGCACACAGATCTGGTTTATCCTCGTCTGTTCAGGGGAAGGTGTTATATCCGAGTAAGACGAGTAATAACTGGTGTCACAATATAGACCATTTGCAGTTCCCTGGTCTATTGAATACAGCACAACAGCTGTGATAGCCAGCGCAGCACTGACTATGTTCAGAATCACTGTGATGACCAGCTGTAAAACACAACAATATAAACTGGTGATGCTCAGAATAACTCCCAAAAACACTGAGAAGTTTATCATGGCTTTGATAGATGACTTACCAGGACAGGACTGGGGAACCTAGCTGCAAGAACAGTCACAATTCCAATTACAAGGACCTAAAAAAATAAGTGTCCAAACATAGTCATTGAAATAAAGAGTGTAAATTAGGTTTCTTGACCCATTAGAGCTTCATATTATGCTAAACAAAAGCATCAAAATGCATCGGATCCATCACAACTGATAACATAAACACAAGCAAATCAAATTAAATTGAAATACATAAATAAAAAGTCATAAACACTTCCTGACCCAAAAAATGTAATAGCGACTTGCTCAGGTAGTGTAAATAAAGAAAAACATCTTATAAAAAAAAATAATAAAACATTATTTTAAAGGAATTATTGCTCTCAAATATCATTAATATCTGATGAAGAAATGTCCACTACTAATATGTGTGTGTGTGCATTTTACGCTCTTTTTTTTATTTGAAAATTATTAAGATGTGTGAATTCCCATGTAAAGGCATTTATTTTTGAGTAATTAAATGAACCAATATGAATACAAACATGAAAATGTGCACATGCATTTTACAGTAGATTTCTCCTTCTCATCCTCTCAAATTTGTTACAGATAAATTTGATATATAGACTCACTCATCACACATGTAATGGTTCGGAAAAATCAAAATAAGCAAAATAAGACAAGTTCTTACCACTCCACCGAACCAGAAGATAATCCCAGATTCTGTAATGTTATTCCATATCCAAGAGCTTTTAAGCAAAATCCCAAACACAATGCTGATGACTCCAACTATTATCTGCATAGTCTACCGCATAAAAAAAACAAAAAACAGGATTTTTGTTCATACACCTCACAAATGAAAAAGCAACTTTAAATAACAAAAGTCTTGTAATGAAAGTCTTGAATAGTTGTTTAATTCACCCCAAGAGCAGTGTGGATGCTCGTCAGCTTCTTTTTCATATTCTGAGACACAGAACACACCGGACTGCAGCAGAGAAAACTCAAAACCTGACACAGTGCAGGCCATTTGCTCTTGGGGTCCGAGGGGATGGTGATGACCGTCAAACCCTCACCTTTAGACACTGTCAGAGACATGCTGCAGACTTTAGCCTTTCAACAGGTGATGAAGGCCAGACGTCCTGTGTGAAGACGAGTCAATTACCATTCTAGTGCATCATCACAACTGGTATAAATACATCAAGATATCAAATCAAGCTTTAGAGAAGAAACTAAAAAGCTGCTTCACCAAAAAAGCCTTGACACTGCTATTGCGAAGTACAATAAGATACAGATCAATTAACAAATAAAATAATGACATAGCGGGCATGTAGTAAGCTTTTAAGGATGAAGCGCCACAATGTTACTTACTGACGCTGAGACTATATTCAGGTGCAACATTTAAAACACGTGACAAGTTACAATCTGATGGAGCAGAGAGGAATTTGGGTACAATGTGACAGTTTGGACTAAAGTTAATCTTAACAGAAATCGTTCTCAGACATTATAGAACAATTTTGATAATTGACAAGGTATGGATGGCGGAAGTAAAATAAACGGAAGAAAACTAACTTAAACATCTAAATCCTGTGACGCTGAATGTGTTTTTTTTTTTTTTTTTTTTTTTGCAGTATTACATATGTTAGAAAGATCTTAAGAAACTACTTAGACTTACCTTGTGAGTAACAGTCCAGAGTGCAGTCAGGATTTTAGGAAAATGTCAAAACTTTAGCAGCAGAGAAAAGAACTATCGGTTCTGATAAGCTGCTTCAGGCCCAATGAACAGTTCGTTCTTTTGATTCGGATATTTTCAAAGAATCGTTTATGGAACCGACTGAATCATTTCGAGCGGTTCTCACAAAAGTGACTCGCTGAACCGTAAACAGCCTTCTTCATACAGTCTGCCTAATAACAAATAATTCCAACATCCTACCTTTAATACAAACAAAAATATTTTCAGCCAAGAGGTAAACTTTAATTTTAGCACTGTAAATACAAGCTACACTATGCTGGATGTCCCGGACATTGTGTGACGCATTGCGCGATGACTCAAATGAATCACTGAATCGGTTTGGTGAACCAGTTCTTTAACATGAACCGTTTATAATAAATAAATAAATAAAACATTTAGAAGCCTCGTTTTTCCGGTCATAAGGCGGAGCTATTTTCTTGACATTGTTAAACTGAAATTATTCTTGCTTATACAGAAGTGGTATTTTCTGCAACAACAACCTTATACCTGAAACTAATAATAATAACAAAAAATAGCACACAAGGTTTTATAACAGTAAGGTTTTATTTTTTTAATTATTATTATTATTATTATTATTATTTATTTTATTTTTTTTGCATCATTGGCACATTCATTTATTAAGCATTTTAATTTATTAAGCATTTATCCGCTGGTTCTTTTCAACTTTTAAACTTTTGACAGCAGCTGACTTGTATGTGATGCACATATACATATACATACTGTATACATATCTATGGTGATACATGCCACCTGGTGGTGAAATCATGCAAACGTTTCAGACATAATTTATAGCCCTTAATTTTTTTATATATATATATATATATTTTATACTTATATTTTTTATTATTTTATTTTATTTTATTTAATTTTGGCCCTTATCTTAATTTAGACTAAAGACAAAAGTAGGCTAGCTTATTGATTTTCATATCCTTTAAAAACGGGATAAAAGTAAATAGCTTTAACAGAAAAAAACCCATCAAATTAAACTATAACTAAAATAAAAATAAATTAAACCTTATTAGTAGTATAAAAACACTAAAATAAAGAAAATATTAATATAAGTATAACAGTAAGCCTATAATATTAAGTATAATAATATCTAAATAATAAAAATAAAAAGTATATTCTACACAGTGTGTCTAAAGATGTAGATAGTGTTTAAAAAAAAGCAAGTGATGCCAGTAAAGTAATTTATTTAAAGGAAAGGGCACAAATAAAAATTTAGCTTTTATATATTTTGAATATAAAATAAGTTGAAGTGCAGCATATTAATTTAATAATTACAGTCAGAAACATCTGCTAATTTAATTCAGTAACATTTTTAATCAAATCCAAGCCTGGAAAGTCCATGGCTATCACCCCAAAACAAGGCTTAGGATTGGTTTTCTTAAATTAATTATCGAGATGTTTAGCCACTTGTATAGTTTAAAACAACACAATCAGCTATATTCTGTTTATATGTGGTGTCATTCAGATGCTAAATAATATTTTATCTTGACCAGTATTTAATATAAATATATATAAATAACATTCTATTAGTTGTAGTTTTCTTTCTTAATGAACCAAACCCCAATTACCTCAGTATAGCATATAAAAATACAATAATTCAGTATTTTATACTCACAACAGCTTTAAGACACAAATAATTTTTCCAGGAACTCCCATCTTCTTCCGTGCCTGAGGTTTGCACAAAATAATACAATTCATTAGTACAAAACTGCATTTACAAAGAGCTGTAAATACAGTACAGAGGCAACATGTATTTATACAAGAATTGCATGGAGGAAACAATGGTCAAATGTTATTAATTTATAGTTAGTTAGATTTTTGACAGTTAAAATCAAAAGAACAAAAATAATTACAAATAATAATAATAATAATATATATATAATCAGAGTTAAGTTGCTCTTATGGTAGCATCACCATGTTGTTGGTTTAATGTTTTACAGGTTTTTCTCAAGCTTTGGTACATTTATCAGAATAAAGTGGCTTCAACTTCCATACCACTGCTTGTGCACATCATATAAGCAATTTCTAATTTTTTAACAAATTGCCAGTGCTTTTGTCCGCTATCTCTAATGTTATCAATTGCTTTTATCATGTGTTGATCAAAATATTATTCTGTTTTTATTTTTATAGTTTTTAGCATTTATTTTTTTATTTTCAGTTGTAATTTTGTTTAATTTTTTAATAATTGGATGTGCTTTTGTCATATCTACTGTATTAGTTCTTGCTCGTTTTAAATATTACTCTAAGTTAAATGTATTTTTATTTAATGACAAAGCAAAATTTCTAATTATAGTTTTATTTTATTTTTTTAATAGATTCAGTTAACGATTATAACCCTGTTTATGAACAGTTCACTTCTGTAAATTCCATGGGCAGTTTAATTACAGATAAAGCTTACCGTATCCTGCGTCTGTGTGTCTCTTGTACAATGTCAGGTTTCAGGTGTATCAGCGCTGTTTTCCCTCCTCGTTGAGATGCTTGTGAGCTCTTCACTTACATTAAAGTAAGCACCCCTTCTTATAGTCCATGGGGTGCTGACACACACCGGCTTTCACACACACACTTACATATATATATATATATATATATATATATACTAACAATTCTATTTCCACCTGCGTCAGTTAATTTCCTGTTTGCATTAATGTAATTCTAACACACTTTTATTTCTTTTTCCTTGCACATTTTATCAAAACATTTAAACTTTCTTTATTTGGGAGTTTGCTATACTGTATGTCAGGGTCCTTTCACTTTTAATGAAAAAGTTTAGTGTTTTGTCTTATCTTTTGGTGAACCTTTGAGTAATTCTACACAGATTAAAATTTTTATTTGAAATTAAACTATGTGAACTGTACGTTTCTAATTTAATTGCTGAAGAGCATTAAATATAAAAAATAAAATAGAATATAACAATGATAGATGTGTTAACATTGTTGAGTGCATTAATAACAGAATTGTGAAATGCAATTTTTGTAGCCTACTTAATGAATTAGTGGGGATTTTGCATCACAGTTTTTACTCATTGAAAGCAACATATATCATAGTTTGCAGCTTTGCACTTTTGTTAGCTCCCACGGCCTATAACCACAAACACTATGCTCACAATGGGAACCACAAAAAGTCCAACAAACATGAAAGCATTAAATAGTCTAACAAGTCTTTCCCTCTACTAACAAAAACTGCCTGATTTTAGTCGATACAACAAAAAGGATTAATGTAGTCCCACAGCAAGTGGATTCAACTTTTAACATTTACAAATTTCATTTCATGTGACATAATAAAACTACATGCAAATGAGTTAATTACAGCTTTTCTTGATTAAAATAAAACATTTATTTCTAAAAGAAGTCCAAAAGTTCCCTTTTCCAGAAACAATTCATTTTAAAAGGCAAGAATGAAGATGTAACTTGGATATTACTACAGTGACATCATTGCATTATTAAAAAGAGAGATGAAATGTCATTCCATTGAAAGGAAAAATAAAAACTTTGTAAATGTGTGTGTTTATCTTTATCTGTGTCACACAGCAGCAGCAGTGGCGTCTTCCAGGAGCGGCTTGTGAAGTTCTGGATCCTCCACCGACTGCAAAACCACGAACAATCATGAACACAGAGCAGCTCTCTGAAACTCTCTCACGATCACCGTGGATTGACTGATTGATTGTTGTAATAGTGCTCATGATACACTACCTTTACATCTTCATCCTTCTTGCACAAATCTCTCCCAGTCACAACACAGAAACTGATGGTCACACAGAGCTGAAGGACTGCTAGCACTATCATCATGACATCTAGTCCTCCGAGGATCATCTAGAGGTGGAAAAACTTCAGTGTACTCTTAAATAGTAATAAAATACACACAAATGTGTTTTACAACACTGAAAAAGACAAATAAATTAAATTGTTACCTGATTGAGATTCTTGTAGTAAAAACAGGACTCAAAGTTACTCATTTTATGGGTAAACCAGTCGTTATAAGATGAATAATAACCATGTTCTCCGTAACAGCTTGAACTGCTTCCCATTGCTAGGTCCATTGAATGCAGCACAACAGCTGTGATAGCAAGTGCAGCACTGACTACATTCAGAATTACTGCGATGAGCAGCTGCACAACACAGACAATGTAAATTGATGTTGCTTAACGGATGAATGAATGCTAAAAACTCTTGATTCACACCTACCAGCTTAGGACGAGGAAACTTCACTGCGTGAACAGATGTAATACCAACAACAAGGAACTAAAAGGCAAATCAATCAAATAAATAGATTGGTCCATCCAAACATGCTTGTTCAAATTGAAAGTCATCAATGATTCACTTTTTGAATGAACTCAATCATTGTACTGCATGAACTTATTTAGAAACATGATGAGAATGAGTAACAACTCTTACCACACCACCGATCCAAAAAGAAAAGATGAAGCCAAAACAACCCATTGTGATATTCATGACACCAACCATTATCTGTACAGTCTATAAAACCAGAGAACAATATTACTGGTACAATATTAGTAGCAGGTTTCAGATGACAGTACATACTAGTAAAAACCATTTCTTAAAGCTGAGAATATCTAAAAGATCTGACTCACCCCAAGTGCTGTGTGAATGTCTGTCAGCTTATCTTTCATATCCTGAAAAACAAACACATCGGACAGTCACATATCTGACACAAAAAAGGACAATTTGCTCTTTAGGTTTAAAGGAAAAGTTCACCCAAAAATGTCTTGATAAATTTGTATAGTAAAAAAACACACAGCTTTTTGCATCACAAGATGTTTGATGGACTAGAGAGGTGTGAATTATTGTGATGTTTTTATCAGCAGTTTGGACTCTCATTCTGATGGCACCCATTCACTGGAGAGGATGCATTGGTGAGCAAGTGATGCTTAATTTATCTAAATTTGTTCTGATGAAGAAAATAATCATCTACATCTTGGATGGCCTGATGGTGAGTATATTTTTAGCCAATTATAATTTTTGGGTGAACTGTTTTTGGGTGATAACAGTTGATCCCTCACCTGAGACGATGCAAGAGTCATGCTACAGCTGCAACCAAACGGAAGTGAATATTGGCTTATTCCACTTCTAGATACTGAGGCTGTTTTGTCCACCAACTGCAAAACCACAGACAAATATGAACATAAACCATGTCTCGTGAAACCAAGAAATAATGTTCTGTCTTTTATAAGCACAACACTGTACCTTTGCACTCCCACCATTCTTGCACAAAGATTTTATGGTCAAAATACAGAAAATGACAACCACAAAGAGCTGAAGAACCGACAGCACCTGGATAAAAAGATCAGTGGATGATTTTTTGAATTGCACATAAGGAAAGTAAAGGAGAATTTTTATATCAACACACCCATGGTAATTAAATGAAATCATACATATGCATGTGTTTTTGTTGCAGTCTTTTGGTACTGTAAATGTTCATTTAACTGCATGATATGATTTAGAAACATAAACATGAACAGTCTTACCATACTGTTGACTGAAGTGGTAGTAATAAAGAAGATGATGCCAAAGCAACCCAACACAAGATTCATGACTGCAACTACTATCTGTACAATCTATGAAGTAAGAGAACAATATTTTATTAATAGTTGAAAGACCTCCAGCTTTTAAACTTGATATGCAAAATTAAGAGTACCTAAGCATCTTATGTATATTTTTTTAAGATATCAAGATTTTAATCAGTACACGTCTCTCACTCACCCCAATAACTCTCTGGGTGTCTGTCAACTTCTCTTTCATATCCTCAGATGCGAAACATACAGGACCATAGCACAGAGAGCTCAGAATCTGACACACCGCGGGCCATTTGCTCTTTGGGTTGGAGGTGATGGTGATGACCATCATTCCCTCTTTATGGGACACTGTCAGAGTCATGCTGCAGATGGGAGAAATGGACTTCAACCTTTCCTCAAGATAAACAAACAAGCAGGGCTCATGCATCAGAAAATCACAATGACCCAAATGATCCGTTTCTTATGATAGTTATGTAAATTCATAACAGTTTGTTTTCCTTGGCCAAGTTCTAAAATATGCCTAATTATTGAAACAACATTGCTGAGTGTCAGTTTCTCGTCGACTGCATCAACGTTTCTAGGAAGTGAATTCACCTGCTTGTTAAGCAAATTACTTTTGTTTTTGTTCTTTACTTTCAAAATGTTTCTTATATTTTCGAAAGCACTTTATACTCACCTTAGTGTATTAGTATATATTGTAAGTCTATAAGATGACTCTTTCCTGATGTGTTGAAGGTGAAGCTGTTTTGTCCTTGCCTGATTCCTGTCAATGATAAGGTTTCATATTTTCCTGTTTCACTTGAAATTTACATAACTCGTCAGTATTTTGCTCTGTTGAAACGGCTAACCAATATGAAGCCACAGCATGTAGGCAATGAAACAGATGATCATGTGTGGATTTCGCAGCACATTTTTCAGTGAAGCTCCGCAGTTTAAAAACATCACACGATGGCAGCTTCACTTTCTGTACTGTGCGTCTCAACTTTCCATTTACGTTTGCAGCGGTTGGTTTTCCGATGGTTTGTTGAACTCTGAAGAGAGGAGGTTACACTGTACTTTTTGGGTAATTCTTTGTACTTTTGATTGGGGTTTTATAACTCCTCTAAGAGGACATGGTAATAGAGAAGAAAAAAGAGAGATAGAGATAAAAATGTATTTCAGCGTTGTGCTGCAAAACTGCGTTCTCCGCAAAACATTTGCGTTCTTTTGCAGAAGTAACGGGTTCCCCGAGCTTTGCATTCGCGCGAAAAATGTTTTTACTCCCAAATAGTTTTTCCTTCAATCTTTTTATTATTTCTGCCACAAGAAGTTTTTCACGGAAAGGCAAATGCTTCGTGAGAGAACGCAAAGGGGTATATTTATATATTTTTTTCCCCTCCCATCTGCTTTCTTCCATTTATATACATTTGAATTAAGAATAGCCTAGGCCCTAGGGGCTATGCATTAAAGGGTTACTCCACCCCAAAATGAAAAATTTGTCATTAATCACTTATCCCTTTTTCCAAAAGCTTTGTTTGCTTCGGAATAGAATTTAAGATATTTTGGATGAAAACTGGGAGGCTTATGACTGTCCCATTGACCCCCAATTAAGTTACTCTGTCAAGACATGGTCAGAATAATGTTATGTAATTATTTTTGCTTTTTTTGAATACAAAAAGTATTCTTGTCGCTTCATAACGTTACTGTTGAACCAATGATGGCATATAGACTATTCTGATGACATCTTTCATACTTTTCTGGACTTTGACAGTGTAACTTACTTTGACAGTGTAACTTATAGAAACTATTTAAACTGAACTGAGATGATGACATCACTGAATTCAATGAATTGCCTTTAACTGTCATCTTGCATTATTGACACACTGTTTTTCTAATTAATGTTGTTCAGTTGCTTTGGCAATCTTTCTTGTATAAAGCGCTATATAAATTAAGGTGACTAGCAGTCTATGGGACAGTTACAAAGCCTCCCGGTTTTCATCCAAAATATCTTAAATTGTGTTTATCTTAAATTAATATCTTAAAATTAATTCTCGCATATATTTTAAAATATTCTGTGCTGGAAACTTTAAATATTTGACATACTTTTGAAAATCCAGCGTTTAGCTGATCCTGATAAGTGCTCGTCATCACAGTTGTAAACACGACGGCTTTCTTCTTTCGTGAGGGGGTTTGGTGCCATGGTATCTTTGTTTGCAAGTGGAATGTTAAAGAATGCGACACACACGTCTCGCTGAAATCCTGTAGAATTCAACCAATCCAATGACGACTTCGACACTCCTGAAGTGAAGACTTTTGTTTCCCATATGCATCAGATGTTGAGCCAATGGTCCGTGGGCGTGACATCTGAGGCTGAGACTATGCTTCACGAGGCATCAACTCTCCAACCTATACAAAACCAAACCTGGAGTTATTTTAAGAGTAGGCCTATAAACCCACACAACCACTTTTGCACATGTTTTCCATTTTAATTACTCATTGAATTTTATTTTATTTTTTTCATAGAAATGGGAATCCTATTATAACTTTAACTGGGTTATCATCAGCTGCTATTAGATAATCAAACTGATGTTTATTAAATTAAATGTTTTAGGACAAGCGAATATGTTTTGAAGAAATATCGATATCCTATTTCTTATATACACACAATCAAAGATAGTGAGATTTAAAACAACATGTGGTTGACTTTCATAGCTATAGGGCTTTTAAAAAACCTGACATAATTTGAAATATTCTTTTATTATTATTTTTATTGTTGTTGTTGTCAGATGTGAAACAATAGGGAAGTTGTAAAAAGTGCTACAGTCATTCATTCTGTCTATTTATTTATTTAATAAGCTAGCAACTCCAAAGATCTCAGCAAAATTGAAAAGACAATAAAAGGTAACACCCACTAATCTGAATCTAGCCTTTATATAGAAAGAGAAAGGTTAAAGGTAGAGTGGGGAAAAACGCCCCCAAATGTTTTTTTCCCCAAAATAACCACAAGAGAAAGTCAAGATCATTTTTTATTGAAGCCAAAGTCTACATTGACAAGAGTGATGTAGAAATATTCACCATGAAGCTTACACTGGTGATGTATCTGAGAGAAAACTGATTTCACAGTGAATGATCTAACTTTCAGCTGTAAGAAAAAAGTGTTTTAAAGCTTGTTGTTTTGAAGAACATCACAGTTATATATGAGAACAGTAGGACCTGGTTTGTGTGTTTACTCCCAATCTGCCCTAATTATAACACTATTTTTGTAAAAAAAAAAAAAAAAAAATATATATATATATATATATATATATATATATATATATATATATATATATATTCTCTGAAACTCTCTCACGATCACAGTGGACTGACTGATTGACTGTTGTAATAGTGCTCATGATACACTACCTTTACATCTTCATCCTCTTTGCACAAAGCTTTCCCAGTCACAACACAGAAACTGATGGTCACACAGAGCTGAAGGACGGACAGCGCTATCATCATGACATCTAGTCCTCTGAAGAAAATCTGGGTGGGTAAAGAGAAGAGTGTCAACATTTTAAAAATGAAAATCATCCATAAAGCCTGTAAGACATTTACAGTAAATCAATAAAACACAACTTCTCCCTTTCATGGTTTCCCTATCCACCTTTATCTTCAATGCTGAAGTAAATCTATGGGTGAGACTTCCGGTTCATTAGCCGCTAATGAGGAGAATAACAACGTGCAGTAAACGGTAAGCTGTTTGCAGTACAAACCAGTCTGCACATAATTAAGATAATACATTCTTAAAATAATATGATAAGACACACCAACTTTCAATATCAAGCAGCAAAATGAACTGTTTTGTTCAGCTTATAATCGCTGGATTGAGAGGATGCAGATGAGACCAGAAGCCAGACCACAAAATTTACAAATGGTCGTGCCCGTTTTTACGACAAGAAAAAGGTGGATACCTATTCAGAAAACCTGGGGGAAAAATTTTTTTATATTGATGGCTTTTTATGGTGCTTTTTTGTACTTTGAACTGTGAGCATGTTTAGAAGAATTCATATGCTGTAGCTAGTCTTACCTCATCTAAAGAAAAGAAAGATAATCATTACCTCGATGAGATTCTTGTAGTACAGACACATCTCATTTATCCTACTATCTTCAGGGGAAGGCGTTCCATTACCATAAACATAACCATAGCCATCATAACGTTAATAGTAGTTAATGCTGGTTTCACAGTTTTCATATGCATGGTCATTTGCAAGGTCCATTGAATACAGAACAAAAGCTGTGCAAGCCAGTGCAGCACTGACTAAATTCAGAATCATCCCAAATATCAGCTGTGAAACACAAACAAAAATGATATATATATATATATATATATATATATATATATATATATATATATATATATATATATATATATATGTAATTGGGACTTTTAAACTTACTTTTTTCTCACAATTCTGAGTTTATACCTAACAATTTGGATTTTTTTTTCTCACAATACTGAAGAAAGAAAATCTGAATAAACTGACTTTCTTACAATACATTTTTCCTCACAATTGTGAGGTAGTTCTGACTTTTCTTCTCAGATTGGGGGGGGGGGGGGGTTATGTCTTGCATTAGGTTTTTAAAATAAAAATAAAAAAGGTACTTGTGACTTTTATATTAAAAAAATCTGAATTTTTTTCTAAGAAAAACGTTTAACTAAAAACTAAAAAGTAAAAAAAAAACTATAAATTAAATGTCTCAACTGTGTGATATAAATTTTGAATTGAGAAAAAAAACCTAAATGTTCAGATAAAAAGTCACTTTTGTACCTTGTTTAAAAAAATATTTTTTTTCCTGTGGTGGAAACGGTGCAAAGTTTCTTGGGTGAACACAAAAGTTTGGTGAGTAAACACAGAGTTTCTCAGTCAAAAACAACAGTTTAGCAAGTGAATATATGTGTTTTAAAATTGCTTTTAAAACATTGTACTAACGTAATCTAAATCAGGGGTCTCCTAATCCTGCTCCTGAAAATTGCAATATTAAGAAACGTAAAAGCGTTGTGAGCATCTTACATAGAATGTTTATTAAGTTCTGTCCAAAAAATATCCAAAGTGTGCGAAAATCACAAGACCTGAAAATATCAGAAATGTATTTTGGAATTAATATAAATGTCAAACTCACTCCAAGAGCTGTGTGGACATCTTTCAGCTTCCCTTTCATTCCCTGAGATACAGAACACACTGGACTGTAGCAGAGAGAACCCAGAATCTGACACAGTACGGGACATTTGCTCTTTGGGTTTGAGATGACGGTGATGACCGTAAGTCCTTCACCCCGAGACACTGTCAGAGTCATGCTACAGCACTGAACAGATGTGCGAGACAGTAGGTAACAAAAGCCAAACCTTCTATACTGCAAGAAACAAGAAGACCAGCAAATGATTACCATTGCAGGAGAATCCAATCATATATTGAAGAAAAAATAATAATTTACGAAGAATTTTAATAGATTAATGGAATCAAACGTTTTTTTTTTGTTTTTTTTTACTTTTATGATAGAATATAAATTAAATGTTACATGCAATATGAATATGAATAATCTTTTTTACTCATATACAATTAACAAGCTAAATGGCCACAACCATGATAAGTTTCAATGTATTGTTTACATTAATTACATTTTCTTGTATTAACATTTGCAACTTCAAACAGGAATTACAAGTTACAGCTATACTTCTAATCATTTTTGAGGATCTAAATGCATAAATTGCATGTCATGTTTTCAGCACATAAGTGTTTTAAAAAACATTTAATACATTGAGCATCATAACCTAGTTGTGACAAAAAAATTTAAGCATCTTAAATATTATACCTTTTTAATGTTCAAATCAAATCTATACAAATCATTCTCAAATCAGAAGGCCTGAATTTTTTATTTTTTTATTTATTAATATCTGATTCACTCCAAGAGCTGTGGATGTGTGTCAGCTCCTCTTTCTTTTTCATATATTTTCATATTTATTATGGTCAAAGCCTCATAAGATAAAGACAGGATAAGGCTCAAGCATCCAAAAAGCACAAATCCCAAAAGATTTTTATGTAAATTCCTAACGTTTTGTTCCTCTTCACAAACAATTTCTAGAACATGCCTGATTATTAAACAGCATTGCTGACTGTTTTCTCATTGACTGCATCAACATTTCTGTAAGAAGTGAAGGCAGATGTGTGCTTGCTAGAAAGTAGTCATTGATATTTAAGTCACACCATTTACATTGTTCTGTTTAATGACATGTACATTTTACAGATCTTAAGAAACACAATAAACTCAGACTTACCTTATGAGTAAATGAGTCTACAGTATAGTCCGGCTGTAACTTAAGACATAATAAACACTACTGATATTAACAAATATTTAACAATACAGCATACAGCTAGTTTTATGTATCTTTTTGTGATTCATATATATATTATTCACTAATATTTAAGCACTAATATTTATATAAATAAACATGCCTTGTCTACAAATACAAATAGTAAATCTTTATTTGAATATGGCATATGCATAATATAACATAATATTGCACTCTACAATATTTCTATGAATGAATCTTTGACAGAGACTATCGGACAATCACTGTGTTGATAGTTAGTAAGTATGCTGACATCATCCATAGCAACGAGGTCAACCCACCCTTACTCTTAGCTTAAGACTTCTGTCTGTTCTTTAGAAAAAAATTTGTCTCAGCAGCATTGTGAATGGGTTTTAAGAAAAAAACTCTTAGCTAAGAACTTTTATTGCTATTTAGGAAATCTCTTGATGAATACGGACCCTGATCACTTCATCATCAGTCTGTCTGGAATGACATGAAGAAACAGAAAAAACTGAGACAGACTCAATCCAGAAGGACTGTGGCAATGTCTCCGAGACACTTCAAGAAACCTTCCTGCAAAGTGTTCCGATAATATGTATATATGTATGGATATATCTATA
Source organism: Carassius gibelio (assembly GCF_023724105.1). Lineage (NCBI taxonomy): Eukaryota > Metazoa > Chordata > Actinopteri > Cypriniformes > Cyprinidae > Carassius > Carassius gibelio. The sequence continues at coordinate 27,948,923 of NC_068411.1, forward strand.
TTAGTTGTTGTACAAACAAAGACTTAGTAGGGAAGCTGTAAATGAAAAGGGATGATGCCAAAGTGCTGCAGTCATTTATTTTTAAACAAGCAATCCCAAAGATCACAACGCAATTTAAAAAGGCAATAAAAAGTAACACCCACTAATCCGCATGAAGAGAGAGAAAGATAAACCATGACACTTTTGTAAAAAGAAAAAAACAAGTGCAAATCAACATGCAATTTAACAGTGTTGAATATGGAGGAGATCTGCTTTAAATCATTTCACTATAATATTGAGACACAAAGTGCCACTGCATTACAAGCACAAAGAGTACGTTTGATGATTTTGTGAGTTTATCTGTGTCACACAGCAGCAGCAGTGACGTCTTCCAGGAGCGGCTTGTGAAGTTCTGGATCCTCCACCGACTGCAAAACCACAAACAGTCATGAACACACAGAGCAGCTCTCTGAAACTCTCTCACGATCACAGTGGATTGACTGATTGATTGTTGTAATAGTGCTGATGATACACTACCTTTACATCTTCATCCTTCTTGCACAAAGCTTTCCCAGTCACAACACAGAAACTGATGGTCACACAGAGCTGAAGGACTGCTAGCACTATCATCATGATATCTAGTCCTCTGAAGAAAATCTGGGTGGGTAAAGTCAAGTCAAGTCTCCTTAATGTCAATTCTTCCACATGTACAGCAAATACATACAGAGAATTGAAAATGAGTTACTCTTAGAACCTTAACCCCTTAAGTGTCACCCCCCCTTTTTGGGGGTAGAGCTGAAAAGGGCATGTCCAGATTCAAATTAATGTAATTCTGGAACGGTTTGGAATATGAACCTAATTTTGGGCTCGTTTTTAAAAACACACTTGGAAGTTTCTTGTACATGTGAAAGAAGTTGAATAAAATGTAAAATAAAAAAGTTATAGGTGTTTAAGTTTGTTGTAATAAAAAATAATAATTTAATATTTATTTATATTTTATAAAAAAATTAAAAAAAAAGTATGTGTTGAATTTAATTTCATGTCAAATGAAAAGCCTAAAATCTAAAGAAGTTGTGTTCCAAATTTGACATTGATATCACAAAAAATGAGGTTTCTGTGTTATTTGTAGTTGCTATACCAACAATGTCCACTAGGTACTAGTCATGCTCCTTGTATGAATTGTAATGGACGACTGATTTGATTTTTTTTTATTCAAAAAGCAATAAAACTTTCTAGATAGGTTGTAAATGATTTTTTAATCAAACATAGCTACTAGAGTGTTGTTACAGAAACTTCATACATGATCATGATCATATTATCACATCATATTATGATCATACATGAAATTGACATTCATTAAATTTTTTACTGAATACTTGCAACATCAATCATAGATATACAAATATACATATTCAATTTATTCTCAATTTTTTTTTATAAAAACTAGAAAAGATGTTTTGTCTGAATTATTGGCAGCCAAAAAAATATAAGAAATATATACTTTCGTGATTGTATATGTATTTATCAGCTTTTTGTAACAAAAAGCAACTACTTTTTTTTTTTTGCTAAATTTTCTTGTCACAAATTTATGAATTACTGTCACTACATAATTTTAAATATAAAACAGTGGTCAAATATAAAAAATACAACCTCTAAGGTCTCCAATGATATATAGTTTGTCAAGATTAGTTTAGGTTTAGTATAGAATATTACGGTTTTAAATATGCAATGGCTTTGGGCCCACCGGTGGGCCAGTGACACTTAAGGAGTTAATGCATACACATGATAACACTAACTGTAGAGCATAAAAAATACAGATATATACAGATTAAATATAAAATACAACTATACAAATAAGGGTGAGTAAAAAAAAAGAGTGTAAACATTTTAAAAAGGCTTTAAATGTTTTAAACCTTGAAAAAACATTTACAGTAAATCAATAAAACACAACAGCTCCCTTTCATGTTTTACCCTATACCTATTCAGAAAACCTGGATAAAAAGCACATAATCTGGACAATTTTTTGCTTTTTGTAAAAACTGTGAGCATGTTTGGAAGATTTGATATGCTGTTGAAGTCTTACATAATCTAAAGAAAAGAAAGATAATCATTACCTCCTGGAGATTCTTGTAGTACAGACACATCTCTTTTCTCCTATCATCTCCAGGGGAAGGTGTTTCTTTATAAGGATTTCCATCATAGCGTGAAGAATAATAATTTCTGGTTTCACAGTCTTCGTATGAATGATCATTTGCAAGATCCACTGAATACAACACAACAGCTGTGATAGCCAATGCAGCACCGACTGCATTTAATAGTATCCCAATTGTCAGCTGTGAAACACAAAGAATATATATATATTTTTTTTAATTATTATTCAATTATAATTAATTTATTTGAATAATTTATAATTATTCAAATGCTTTTGATAAGTTTTTATGGGAGTATAAACCTCTATAGGTGGAGGTTGACACCCCTTCTTTTTAGCCAAGTACCAGATAATAGGTGGCATGTCATAAAATGTTTTTAATATGTCGGAAATTGTATTTAATGTGATTTATTGTTTTTGAAGTGCTCCAATCAGATTGCGTATTTCATGAATCATTTGATTCAGATCAAGACACTTACCAGACAAGAAGAGGGAAACTTCGCTGTAAGAATGCACACAATTCCAACTACAAGGAACTATAAAAAAAAAAAAGTGTTTTTGATTTTGAACATATGATCTTTTTGACAGGCACAAAACAACGTTAACTTATTTAGAAACATAAAAAATATCTAAATGAGTCTTGAGTCTTACCAAACTTCCAAGCCAAAAGGGTCCCTGGCCTATTCTTTCCATGACAAACCATGACCCGAGGCATTTAAGCAGAATACCAGCCACAATATTGAGGACACCAATTATCATCTGCACAGTCTGATGAACAAGAGAACAATATAGTTCAAAATATACCAAGTAGGCACAATGACATTTAAAATCAACCAATCAAATGTTTTGCTGTCAGTGTGGACAAACAGACATTTTTTTATTGGTATAAATAAGTATTTGCACAAAGTTCAAAAATGCTTCATATTGTTTTAATAAATTACATTTAGTTGCACAAGCCAAAAAACTAATTGCAACTAAAATGTACATTTTCCAAAACTAATACTTTTAACTAATCCAAAAACTGCACATAATGTTTTTGTACAGAGCACCTTAGCCAAGGGGACATACCGATTGGGTCGAAAAATTTATATAGGAAGAAAAAATATATTTCAATAACTTTGAGTTTTCTCACAAAAGTGTTACTTTCCCCTCAAGTTACTTTGTGTTTGCTTACAAATACACTGAAATACAGTTTTTCCTCTCACTTCATACTCTTTCCATCACAAAAGTATGTAAACTTGTTTTTTGCCATGGAATAATAATAATTGGGACTTTTTATCTTAAAATTCTGACATTTTCCTCAAGATTCATATCTCACAATTTGGATTGCAAGATATAAACTCTTATAATTACAAGGTTCTAATTTAATTATTTTTTTCTAAAATGCTACAAATAATATCAATAATACAATTCTTAGAAGAAATTTTTCCTCACAATTATGAGGTAGTTCTGACTTTCCTTCCAAGAAATGTCTGGGTTATATCTTGCATTGGGTTTTTAACATAACAAGAAACAAAATAATTGTGAATTTTATAGCATAGTTCAGAATTAAAAAAAAAAAAAATTAATTGCAAGATATAAACTCGCAGATATAAAGTAAAGAGTCTAAACTTTGTTAATTTAGAATTGAGAAATTTCCTGCTCCTGGAAATTGCAATATTAAGAAACGTAAAAGCGTTGTGAGCATCTTACATAGAATGTTTATTAAGTTCTGTCCAAAAAATATCCAAAGTGTGCGAAAATCACATCACCTGAAAATATCAGAAAAGTATTTTGTAATTCATGTAAATGTCTGACTCACTCCAAGAGCTGTGTGGACATCTTTCAGCTTCCCTTTCATTCCCTGAGATACAGAACACACTGGACTGTAGCAGAGAGAACCCAGAATCTGACACAGTACGGGCCATTTGCTCTTTGGGTTTGAGGTGACAGTGATGACCGTCAGTCCTTCACCCCGAGACACTGTCAGAGTCATGCTACAGATGGAAGTGATGGACTTTAAACTTACAGTAGGAAACAATGGCCAAACCTGTTTGTTAACAGAATGAAATAAGAACAGCACATGATTACTATTGCAGGAGAATCAGTTTTCATGTAGGCCTCTATCATAATATCAGGAGGAAAAAATAACTTTAACACTTAAAGACTTAAAACAGGTTTTTTTAGGATAGTACACAAATGTAATATTCTACACGGTATATTTGACTATCAAAACAGCATTGCTGACTTTATGTAGGTGCCTACATAAAAGAACAATGCAAAAATCCACCTTGGCTGTTTCATATAAGGAAGTTGTGGTGCAGGTTGTTTAACCACAGTTTGTTCATTATCTTTAAAGTTCTAGTCTATGAAAAGTATATGCAATTATTGTTATTAAACTTATGAAATACCATGTTACATTAAACTCACCTCGTGTGGCACGTCTCAGGTTCAATACAGAAGAGTGAAAATGGCAGACTCTCTGTGGGCTTCTTTTTTTTTTTTTTTTTTTGAAGGAGGAGGAGGCGGAGTTTAGATTTTTCCCGGCAGTGACTTCCTCATAGACTGTAAACAAGTATAAAAGGAATGTTGTTCATGAATTAATTTACAGTTTGATAGGCCTAAATGAAGATTGAAGTTGTTTATAATTACAAATGTTACTTAACTTCGCTACAAAATGTTGAAAATCATATGAAAGAAAGATTTTAAAAGGTTTCAGTCAGGATGAATCTAAAGCGTCTGTAAATGATTGATTACTGAAAACATGCAAACAGTGCCATATATCTTTTCTATATTGGTATTATGGTTGTAGAGCGAGTTCATGTAGGCCCAGTTCCAGAGAACGCTCTTAGGTTAAACCAGGATTAGGCTTGTTCATTTTAGAACATTTAAGTAGCTTTTGTAAACACGCTTAAGATAAAAACATTATAAAAACATCTTGATAAAAAATAATGGCACTGACATTTTAAGATCAGTCAGTGCATTTTTCTTTCAGTTAAAAAACAACACAGACATGCATTTTAGACTTCTTGTCTATGAAACCAGGAGGTAATGTTTTTAAAAGGTTGAAATGCACTACTACAAAGCAAGATATCTGGCAATGAACGTGTTAAGAAGCTATCATCATGTATTTTGGAATTGAATGCATCCTGCTTTTAGTTATAAGAGGCTTTTAGTTCACTACTCTGTTCGCACAAGGTATTGCCTGCTGTTTATGTGTGTGTTATGCCTACTTTTCTTGAGCAGCAAGTGGAACCAAAGTGTGATAAATGCATTGGAAACGTGTATTACATTGTATACACTGGAAACATTGGACCTTTTCCTCGATTGTTTATACAGTTTGTAACTCATAAAGTGCCAAACAGCGTACTTTTGAGTAATTTCAAAGAGTGGGAGCAGAAAGGCAAGTCGATGACACTCCACGCTGCCAGAGGGCGCTGTGGAACAATCGGCGTTTGCAGCGCTTTTCCCCGCTGCTTGTTGGTGCGATGATGTAATGAAGAAGTAAAAGCATAGTAAAGATGGCGGAGAATAGCGGCACGGATCCTGCCGTGGAGACGAACATTGAGGAAAATGCCGCCGCTAGCGCGACTATCATTAAGGTCACCGTCAAAACACCGAAGGATAAAGAAGAAATAGCCATCGCCGAGGATTCATCCGTCTCACAGGTGATTGTTTGGTGGCTTCTTGTTGTTTGTATCACCCGGGCGTTCGTTACACCAGCGGCTAACAGCTTTAGCCAAGGAGCTAACGATTGACGACGAATAGCCCAATGCCGAAAACCGTCTCAGGGGATATTTAGAATAACTTCTGCTCTTGCTATCACTTAAATGAGGTTATTTTGAGTGTCGTATTCACTGTTTTTGGTCGTTTAAGACGCTTTTAAGGTGAGGTTGTCTACCTCGCTGATTTTGTTAAAGAAACGGCCTGCTTAGAAGGTTCTAGTCTGTCATCTTCGCTCGCGCTCTTTCTGTTTTGGTTTGTATTGTTGACTTCAGAAATATGTTTAATAATACATTAATAAACTAAATAACGTGTTAGATAGAGGTGATGCTAGCAGTGTTTGTTAGTTCATTTAACCAGTCGCTGGTTAATGTCGATGTCTACGAGATCAGGTTGAATGAAAGGGACCGTGATGTTGCACAAAAGTGAGGGTGTGTTGATCTGATTTCACGTGTAACGTTAGAAATAACCCGTATGTTTTGTCCTCTTAACAGTTTAAAGAGGAAATCTCCAAAAGGTTTAAGGCGCAGCAGGACCAGTTGGTTTTGATTTTTGCCGGAAAGATCCTTAAGGATGGAGACACGCTCGGTCAGCATGGCATTAAAGATGGACTCACGGTTCACCTGGTCATCAAAACCGCACAAAAGTAAGAGGACCTGCTTTTGGGGTCAAAACATAATTGGTATTTTCATATGCAAAGCCGGCATAATGTGTTGTAGGATAATGCCTGTGCTTTATGGATGGCTCGCATTTAGAGGGTTTTGTGTTTGTAGGACTTCAGGTGGTGGTAGTTCGCAGACTTCTGCCTCTTCTGTTCCTGGGCCATCTCAGGACAACACCAGTGGAAGCACTGAGTCCAGCCCGGCCGGGAACCTGGGCACACCCCAGAGCAGTGGGACGTCCCCAGCCCCGACACAGCCACCCAATATACTAGGTGAGTAATGTTTTTGAGTTTGTTTATGTGAGGCATCAGCCGTTGTTCTCGTTTTAATTGTAATTCCATAATATTGTTCGTGTTTTGTGTTGCAACCAGTATCGTTATTGTTAACTACAATACTATCAACATGGTTTTTCCTAATTTAAATAAAATGTAAGTACTAGATAAAAAGCGCAAACTTAAACTAAAAAAATTAAATGAAAAAACATTTTGCCTTGTCAGGTACCTGGAAGTATTGAAGTATTAAAATTACTAAAACTAAATTTAAGATCAAATAAATATTAAAATACACATCTTAATGAGTAAATAGTGTGTTTATAAAAATGTTTATTAATGTTTGAGTTTTATATTGTGGATTGCTGCTTATTTCCCAATGTGATTTTACGTATTTTATGTTGTGATGAAGCACTTCTTCAGTTTACTGCCATATGTGTGTGTATACATGTATAAAAAAAAATTGAAATTATTCCTTTTCTACAAATAATTGTTTCAAAGATGTATATAGTAAAATACTATTATGTTCTTTTTAAGTAAGTTCTATTATTTTATTTAGCTTTTGCTTTACACTGGTTCTCATTGTATGTTTTCAGCTGGGTTTGGTGACCTGTCGGGCCTGTCTAACCTTGGGATGGGATCTGCCAACTTCATGGAGCTTCAGCAGCAGATGCAGCGACAGCTCATGTCCAACCCTGAGATGCTGTCTCAGATCATGGAGAACCCGCTTGTGCAGAGCATGATGTCCAACCCTGACCTGATGAGGCAGATGATCGTGGCCAACCCACAGATGCAGAACCTGATGGAGCGCAACCCAGAGATTTCACACATGCTTAACAACCCAGAGCTCATGAGACAGGTATGTTATTGGACATGTACCAAAAGTTATTTTGCTTGATTCATTTTTTATTTTTTTGCAATTATAAAAGGTTATATAGGCAGTTATATTTTGTCTTCAGAAAGTTCTTTTTTTTGACTTCCACATCTAAAAGGTGTGCATTTGCTGATTTGTTTTTATAAATTTTTTCTTTTTTTGCTTGTCAAAGACAATGGAGTTGGCAAGAAACCCAGCCATGATGCAAGAGATGATGCGTAACCAGGACCGCGCGCTTAGCAACCTCGAGAGTATTCCCGGGGGTTACAATGCCCTTCGGAGGATGTACACAGATATTCAAGAGCCCATGTTTAGTGCTGCACGTGAACAGGTCAGATACATTTATTGATTAAATAAATATATTTATTTAGGGTTTCACCAAAATTATTGATTTTGTCATTTACTATCAAGTCTTAACACTTATGAAATGGCAACATTAAATGCTTTATTGCATCATCTTAACAGTTTGGAAATAACCCCTTCTCGGCATTGGGTGGAAATGCTGATAACTCTGGAACACAGCCCTCCAGGACAGAAAACCGAGAGCCTCTGCCAAATCCCTGGGGTATCACTGACACCGCTGCCACCACCACCTCTGGGACGGCTACCACCACCAGCTCCACCACAAGCTCAACAACACCCAGTGTGTCCAACCCTCTGGGCATAAGCGCCTCTAGCCTTGGAAACGGTAATGGTCTTTATGTAAACATTTGGCTTTAATTTTAAAACCAGGTCTATGAATTTTGAGGATAAATTGTAGTAGATTTTTCAAGCAGATAATATGAGTTCACATTTATAGCAGACTATACATTTATTTTAATATATATATATATTTATTTATTTATTTATGTTTTTAAATCTAATCATTGTGGTTTGATATTAGGTATGTTCAACAGTCCTGGCATGCAGAGCTTAATGCAACAGATCTCTGAGAACCCACAGCTTATGCAGAACATGCTTTCTGCTCCTTATATGCGCACCATGATGCAGTCCCTGGCCCAGAGTCCTGATATTGCCTCACAGGTAGCAGGACCATCATTCCCAAAAGTTCATCATTCATAGAAGTTTTAATTTACTATAATGTTCTGTTATTAATATGTAACTCTTACCCTTTTTCAGGTGTTGATGAACAACCCTCTCTTTGCTGGAAATCCACAGCTGCAGGAGCAAATGAGACAGCAGTTACCTGTTTTTCTACAGCAGGTGTGTCCAGTTTGCATTGTTGGAGATGGGGTATAGGTTTGATTTACTTTTATTTGCTAACTGACTTGTCTTGTTTTTCTGACTCACTTGCAGATGCAGAACCCAGAATCCCTTTCTGTAATGACAAATCCTCGAGCCATGCGAGCACTAATGCAGATCCAGGAGGGACTGCAAACCCTTCAAACCGAAGCCCCTGGTCTCATGCCCAGGTGCAGTTCCACTTCCACTTTTAGTCCCAGTTATGCTAATTACTGCTCCATGTATTTATTATAATAATAAATATATGTAAAATGTATTTTGTTCATGTGATGCAAAGCTGAATTTTCAGCAACCATTACTCCAGTCTTCAATAATTCTTCAGAAATCATTCTTGACATTTCTCATGATAATCAGTGGAATGTTTTTGTGGGAACTATGATACTGTTTTTTGTTTTTGTTTTAAGAGAAAGTTAAAATGAATAGCATTTTTTTTAAATCTTTTTTGTAACACGAATGCTTTTACTGTCACTTGAGTTTAATGCATCTTTGGTTAGTAAGTAATATCTTTTTTTTTTTTATTATATTCACACATTTGAATGATGTAGCATATTTTTCACAAAAATATTAACTAGCATTGAATAAGAATTTGAAGTTGATATATTGAAATGGATAGTTTGAGGTATTTTTAGTATTAGAAGTTGAATTGTTTTTTTTTTTTTTGTGAATTTTATATCGCTTAGCTACTTCATTCTCCACATAGTGGTAAACACTCAAGAACACATCCTCTTTCTACTAGTTATTTCCCTCTTTGCTTTATCGTCAAGTAGATGCAGCTTCCTCTAGATTAGAATTTCCATGCTTATTAAATGGGTTTGTTTTATTCCAGTTATTCTAACTAGTTGACTGAGCCCATAATCTGGGCTCAATATCTGCTCCTTACCATTTAAATGTGACTTGTCTCTTTCTAGTCTGATACCTGGTGGGATGGCTGCTGGTATCCCAGGTGCCCCACTGCCTACAGGGTTGAATGTGACTCCTGAGAACCCTCCGCCCTCAGGCCAGGTCCCGGCCCCCACCCCTACCCCCACCCCTGCTGCTGGAACAAACACTGCCCAGCAGCAGCTCATGCAACAGATGCTACAGATGTTTGCTGGAGGGAATCCATCGGTACCTATGTTTTTTTTTTTGGTTGTTGTTGTTAACATTATCAGTATTTCCCATGAATTACCTGTATTCTGGTGGCCTGCTCCAGTATAATCTGTCCTGGCACAGTTTCATAAAGAAACAAATATTTTTACATTCTCATAATAACTTTTAAATGTCTTTGACGATGTGTTTTGTGCCATTTCTTTGGCTGAGCATGTCAAGTGAACAAAAATCCAACGCACTGTCATAGTGCCCTAACTGTAAAAGACTGTGATTTTAATTAAGTGTATAGTCTGTTGTGCTAAGTGTTACCAAGCAAGGAGTACCATTTGCTGACGATCAGCTTCCGTTCCACATTTCTTACATTTTTGTAGGACGATTACAGTATTTCAACCAGGGTTTCCGTTGTCCGGTAATTGCCGGACATTTGCCGGAAAAAAAATGAAATGTCCGACAAAATTAAATCTCTCCGGTCAAACTGTCCGAATAAAATTGCCTAATAATCCCGCCCCCCCCCCTAACACAATCTGAATTTGAGAATAAGCCTAAAGTGTATAAAGCAAAAATACACCGATCTTTGGCTATGTTATGAAGGAACAGGCTCGTTTGAAAGTTAAACATTAAACATTAAACATTATTACATGGCTTGGTTGAATTCCAATGTGGAATGCGGTCTGTTATTTCTTGATATCAGACCGCTGCGAAGCACTAGCGGCGCCAGGATTTTGATTGTAGGTGGGCCTCCAGAAAACTGGATGGGCCAGTTAAAATAAGCCAAAAAATAAATAAATAAATAAAAACGGGTTCCCCTTTCATCTCAGTTTCAGCGCTTTTCTGGGCACTGAGGACAGCGACTCAGTAGCCTACCTGAATTTAATGTGTAATTAGCATAGGTAAAAAAAAATTTTCGTTTTAAATTGTTAAAAAGACATTTCAAGATATATTTCATGTCTGTGAGGCCTACGCTGAGTTTCGTTAAATTAGGATGAGATGCACTCCAGTTCACTAGCAATGCAAGTGGCCGCGAGGGCGCCTGCATGATTAGGCCTGTCGTCTGCTATATTTGCTTCTTATGTATTAAATCCAGGCAATTGGTTGATAAAATTTTTTATTAAAATTAAGATACAATTTATACAAAACGAAATTCACTTCAAAAAAAGTATTTCTACTAAACAAAACTTAATTAAGTGGTCAAAATCATGTCTGACCCGCTCCATGTCTCTCGATATTGCGCATCTTATCTTACTCGTGCGGTTCACTTTTCATAATCAACATAAATTAAAAAATAACATTATAATATTTTAAGAAATATTAAACTAAATAAGCTTATTTAATGGCTACAACATGTATAGTAGACCTAGAATCTCTATTTGTACAAATTGCTGCACATTCATTTCATTCTGAATTTTGCACACATAAGTTGAAAGACATTTGTTTGGGCATGCATGTAAAACATATCTGCAACTTTTATCAAGTTCACTGATAATTATGCGTGCATTTATGAATTATTATCTTAATCTATAATGAAACAAGGACGAAACATATGCTTTGTTTGTTTAGAATGGAATGGATCGCAAATAGATCCGAATGAAGAAATGAACCATAGTAGAAAATGTTTTTTTTTTTTCGTCTATTTGAAAGTTAGGCTAATAAACATGTTGCATTCGGCGGCCTGATTATGTCATTTTTTACGTTACATAGCCTGCCTCCAGTTTTCCTCACCTTGACTAATTAAGAGGTGATACTTGACCGGCATATCATCAAAATGTCCGGAAAAGGAAACCTCCGGCACCATTTTTTCTAGCGGAAACTCTGATTTCAACAGATTTGTAATGGGAACCTGTTTTCACAGAAATGGCAGATTTCCACAAGTCACAGCTGAAGGGTTTCACTCTCGCAATTGAAGAAATTCAAATGGAACCGTTGTAATTTTCCCGGTCGTAAAGTAAAATAAGCTTATTATGAAGTATTACATTTTCACTTCTGTTTATTTTACAGTGCAGTTGTAGTACAATGATAATATATTACTGATTTCTATTTTTACCAATAAAACTCAGACTGTAATAATAATCATTATTATATTCTAGTTCTTTGGCATATCTAAAATCAGTGTGACTGAACTGAAAAGAGGTTTCGAGTCCAGATACAAATCATTGCGGAGACTCGTTACCCCATTCAGATTAGACACTGTAAATGGGCTGGAGTAGACTGTAAAATGTGCAGCATTTTTAAAAGCCGTATCCCCAAATCCTGTGAGAAACACTGAGTATGCTGTGTATATTTGATTCTACTCACTACTTTTCACCTCGCTTTGCAGACTCAGACTCCGGAAGTGCGTTTCCAGCAACAGCTGGAGCAGCTGAGTTCCATGGGCTTCATCAACAGGGAAGCCAACATTCAGGCCCTCATCGCCACCGGGGGCGACATCAACGCTGCCATCGAAAGACTGCTCGGCTCTCAGCCTTCCTAATTCCATCAACTGAGAGCATGCGAAGGGAGACAAGAAGCAAACATAGTCCTCATCACATAAAATCTGACAAGCCCCACATAGACCGAATTCCAATTATTCTAATCGTGTTTTTTTTTTTTTTTTTTTTTTTGCTTTGATCAGTGAATCTCTGAATCAAAAAGCAATGAGGGTTTCAAATTTTTTTCCTTGAACAAACAAAACAAAAACAAACCAGAATCGCTGTGGAATGACATCACACTAACCCCTCATTACTAGTAAGACGGGATAAAGCTTACATTTGCTTGAACCAAGTTTGAATTACCATTCCTTACAATTAGAACACACTCACCTGAGGCACTACTCAGTGGTTAGGGGAATAAAATCCATTTGCTTGAATTCCGAGGTCCAGAGGGATTCTTGTCTTCTGTGAAAATGCTTGGTTTCCTTAATTTCTCTCTTTTTCTCTTAATTCTTGCCTGATCAAACCAGTATTTATTGCAGAAACGTAGAGCTTACCCTTTCCACCCTCCTCAGTTGACTCTGATTTGAGTGTTCCTTGACATTTTGATGTGTTAATCAAAATCTAATAGAAATGAACATGTTGGAGCACTATAACACCTCGACTGATATCTTCTACTTCAGCTGCTTTAGAAAGGAATGAGTTTTGGAGATGAGATTTGGAAAAGATATTCAGTCATCTCTTTAGTCTTTTGCCTTTGTGAGGATGGAGTGTACCTGAATTGGCCATAAAGGCTTGTCATATGGGTAAGGTTGTAACAAAGCGTCAATAAAATATTTCACAGCTTAACCAGCAGTGGTGAACGCAGACACCATTTGTTTCGACCATATCTTTATGCTTTGACGTAGAAGTATTCTAGTGCCTGGAACACGCTTGTATTGTGTACTGGATCCATCATCCTCAATTTGATCTGGCGAAAAAACTATGGGTTGCAGCATGATCGTGACGCTAGCTTCTCTCAGTGCTAACCAACAGCTGTCTAATGGAACTAACAGTTATATTGTGAATTTAAAATGTTAATTTTTTTTGCTGTATGTCCATAATCCATTCTTTATTCTACTTGAATTACATTACAGAAACCAACATTCACTGGGGTTTGTAGTTCCTTCTAGCATCTGGTTTTGTCTTAAATCCAATGATTTTTTTATTATTATTTTTACATTTGCAATGTTGGGCTGCATGACACCTTGGAATTTGACTTCTTAAGTTTAAAAAATATTGCATGATCATTTTCTTCTTATAACCACAATATTTGTAATTCTTTTCTAATTGATGTGGAGGTCACACAAGTCATTTGTTTTTGTTGATGCATTATATAACCGTTTCATTTCACAATCACAAAGCTTTAGTCATTAGGATTGCGTTAGGTAGACATCGTATCGTAACTTTAAAAAAAAGTAAGTTCTTGTAAATATACTGAACACAATATGAGAACTGAAATTTAAAATGGTGATTACAACTGTTTTGGTTTCCTCAAAGAACCACTTTTTTCTTGGTTTGAAGAACATTTAAATAATAATAATAATAATAAAAAAAACGTATTCTTTTTTTTTTTAAATAAATGCATTTGACAGGTTCTGTGGATGTTAAAGGTTATTCGTGGAACCAAAGAAGCCAATAAAGGCCATTGATATTTAAGAGTGCATATGTAGTCCACGGTATATTTATAAACCGGATGTTGACTTCAGGGTGAACCAGTTGAAGAATGAAGATAAAATGTTCGTCAATAATAAAACCCTTATAATTTTACCCTAAGGGGTTGTTGCCCTCACCTCTTAAAAGAAAGTAAAAACAAAAGGTTAAGAAATCTCAAAAGTATTAATTTTATTTTGAATAAATGATCCGAAAAAGAAAAATGAATCATAAGTTCAGTTTTGATCTAGGCCAAAGTCCTTTTTGCTTAGGCCACGTTTTTGTAGTTCGTATGCACTGCCGTGACACTACATTTCCCATGAATCATCAGCGCGGAAGTTCGAAGTCAGCTGATGTTCTTGTTGGGTTGCTGGAAGTTCTTGCTATAAACTCGCGTGCATTTTATTGTATTAGTATTATTGCCGCTTTCCCTTAAATTATGTTGCGTCCTAAAGCATTAACACAAGTACTCAGTCAAGCAAACACCAGTGGCGTACAAAGCACGCTGTGAGTATATACATTTAATTCTTTGTTCTTATCAGTAGCTTTAGCTGGCAGATAAATTGGTAAACAATATGTTGTATATGTATGTTATTAACATGCTCTCTTGAGCTAAAAGTAAGTTATTTTGTTAACCATTAAAAATGTCATATTTATTTAGTATCTTCCAACGTGATTGACTTAAGCCATATTTAGAAATATTTGAATATCTTTGTCATTAGATTAAATACCAAGTCAAATCTCATTATTTTAAATAAATGTGTCACACACCACTTTAAAGAACAATCATTACACAAAAATAAATTTGTTATTTAATGTTTAGAACTGTTAGAACTGACTCCATACATGATAGAAAACTAGTTCAGAGAAATTTTGTTTACAGATTTTTTTTGGCCACTTTATAGGGCAAATAATTTAAAATAAATATATTGTGTGTGTGTGTGTGTTTTATTTTAGGTTATTGAATAACGAAGGCTCTCTGTTGGCGTATTCTGGATATGGAGACACTGATGCAAGAGTCACTGCAGCCATTGCCAGTAACATCTGGGCGGCTTACGACAAAAACGGACACCAGGCCTTTAATGAGGACAAACTGAAATTCATCCTGATGGATTGTATGGTAGGAATGTCATTGTAAAGTTATAGTAAATGATTGTGAATACTTGTCTATGATATATGCAGTAACATGCATTATACAAGATGCATGAATTGAGCTCAGCAGATGCTATAGGGCAGGCCATGTCTGGATTTACCAAACATATGTGCTTTTTTTGAAATGACACCATGCCAGAAATAATACTTACATGATGAGCTACTGTATTGTTTTACAATAGTTTTAAAATCCTTTACAATGTGCTGCATTTTCTCTGGCTTTACAGGAGGGCAGGGTGGCCATTACACGGGTTGCAAACTTGTTGCTTTGCATGTATGCCAAGGAGACCGTAGGCTTTGGGATGCTTAAAGCAAAGGTGAGATTTGGTGTATATAAAATAGCTCTTATTTAATTATGTATTTCCATGAACAATCGTGTAACTTTGTTTGTTCTGTTGACAGGCTGAAGCTTTAGTGCAGTACCTCGAGGAACCACTAACACAAGTGGCAGCATCGTAGGATGTACTTTTGTGTATTTCTGTGCATTGAAACAAAAACTTCTGAAGACTTAGACCCTTATGATATATTTTCTATGGCTTTATTTATTTTGCATACTCCGTATGATTGCTATATCAAATTGTGTGGCTATTAGACCCAAAATAATGCTTTGCATACACATTAATAATTACTTTTGAACTCTTATTTTCCCTTTTATTATCTTTTCTTTATGTCTCAGGATTTTTGCAGTCAGTGATCAGGCTGTGTCTAGTGTCAACAATACAAAATAAATTTCTCTTTTTGTAACATGTTGTTTTACTTTTAAAACACAAGAAATTGATGCTTTTTATTAATAATGTCTATAATAATATTAATTGAACCAAAAAATACATTGTATAAAATAATATATCTGAAGATGAAATATCACTTTGTTAGCCTGGGTTTATGCATTTTCTTTTGTGTGTGTGTGTATATATATATATATATATATATATATATATATATATATATAGGTTTAAAGTCAAACTATTGTAAATGAAATCCATAAAATATCCTAAATCAGAGCAGAAGGTGAAAATGAACAAAATTAAATGAGTTTATGTTTAAAATAAGAACAAATATCTCAATGGGGTATGAATACTTTCCCCTTTGAATTAAGTTAATTTAAATCATAAATACTTACATTTTGATCCATTTCTCAGAAAACAAGATTTCCATTTTATGTCATTTTGCTTCTAAAGTAAATGTATCTTGGTTTAAAAACCTTTAGACATTTGTACTGGAAAATAGACAAAAATACTGATAAAGAACATTACTTTTTTTTTTGTAGCGTGATCAGAAGGTACAGTAAAACTTATTTCTAGTGGTTGGGAGCAAATGCATTCGTGTCATACGCTTAAATAATTTACATTTAGAGACCATAACGATGTTTTGTGTTCCATTCTATTTATTCCTTATATTTTGTTTACTTGGTCTTAAAAAAGCTTACATTTATCTTCATAAAACCTGCAGAAACGGTGTATAATTTTTGCTTTCAAGCTATTATTAACAGTGTAATCCAAAATATGCACCATGGGAGGGGCTCTTCCATGGCAAATTCCTTCCTGATCTTGGGAGAAACTCCTTAAAAAAGTGATTGGTTGCATATGGTGTGTATGTCGTCGTTTGATTGGCTGAACAGGTGCACTATTGCACCTAGTATCATATGACTGCACCTGCACTCGCCCTACCTGTTTGACCTGACTGGAGCGCACCAAAAGTCACGCCCACCTTCCCCAGGTACTGCACATTTGATAGCGGAACTGCCAGGCTAAATAACAAGGCCAGTTCCTTGTACAAACAACTGAACTGTCCACCATAAATGGTGGGGTTTCATTCGTACTTCTTACTGTTTCTCTGCTATTTCCGCTGTAGCATACAGGAGGACCTTTCATTCTCAGATTTCCTTGGAATTGGTTGGGATTCTGACTCATGCAGCACTAATCTAAATTAGTGAAGGAAGATCTGCTTACAGGAGTGACAGAATGGGGTCTGATGAGGCCTACAACTTTGTTTTCAAAGGTAAGATCTGACACTCTTTTGGGATTGAGTTGTCATGCACATTAAACAATCTCTGATGGAGCTTTAAACTCTTTTAGATGATGTTTAGTTAGTTTCATAATCTGCAAGCAGTCATTACACCATTTGCAGTAGTTGTAGAGTAACGGTTAGTATCTATAGTCATTAAAAGAGAGTAAACAGTTATAGAGAAATATATAAAGCGGCTGGGTTTAGAGTACCTTGTGCAATTTAATTCCTCCTTTTTGTAAAGCTCTCAGTTTACAAAAAAAGAAAGAAATTGAGTCCCATAGGTTGCTTGAAATCTGATTTCCATGACAACAAGGTTTTGTTTGCACAAGATTACGCAGTTAAGTTACTCAGTATGGGAGGGAAAATAGTTGCATCTGTTAAAGTCCGTTGTGAAACTCTGATCCTCCAGAGCAGTCCTCAAACAACACCAAACCACAACGACTACTTAAAGTGACTTGCACTATGTGTTGGTTTCATAACAGTTGAACTGAAGCAACAAGAACAGGAAGTCTTTTTAGAGTAACTATTTAAAACATGCAAGTTGATTATTTAAATGAGGGCCAGTTTTAATATCCTTATCACCAGTGCTGATGGTTTAATCTGAAATTACACACAGATATTGGTACATGAGTTAAATGAATAGTTTTAGTTCAAGATGTAGGTTTCTTCATCTGAACATTCTTCACTTGGTCACCAATGGATCCTCTGCAGTGAATGGGTGCCGACAGCTGATAAAAAACATCAAAATAATCCACACCACTCCAGTGAGCTGTAAGAAATTAATATTTAAGACTATTATTTTAGACACTTCTAGACATATATGTGGGTGGATTTGGACATGAAAGGACAAAAGAAGATGGATCTTTCACTAGATGAGGGGTTATTATGGATTTTGAACTCTTATTTTAGCCAGAAGCAAAGATTTAATGTTAAAATACCTTGATGGGTTTGTTTCTTACAAAAACGCTGCTTTTCACTTCACAAGATGACAGCTGATGGAATTGTATGGATTATTGTAATGTTTTTATCAGCTGTTTGGACTCTCATTCTGACGGCACCCATTCACTACAGAGGATCCATTGGTGAGCAAGTTAAGTAATGCTAAAATTTCTCCAAATTTGGTGTGACGAGGAAACAAGCTCTTGTATATTGTATTGTCTTGATACTTTTTCTGCAAATATAAATTTTTGGGTGAACTATTTCTTAAATATTTCTTATAGGCTTCTGCTTAAACCTTGTATGTTTTTTTGTTTTCTAATACTGTTTTTCATTTTTATGTCTATAATTGCCATTTCTCCTTGCATAATATGATAAATGACCCCCTCATGGGTGGAGTGTTGATTTTTCTCCTGACATGTTTGAGTCATAACCTGCGATTAGCTGGGTTTTCATAAGGGAGTGCTATACTGGGACGTACTGTTCATCCAGTGTTGGTTTGTTTTGACACACGAATATGAGTATCAGACCTGTCTCTGTCTCAAGTTTGAACAACAAGCTTGGACAATTTTGCAATAAGGATGCAGGTTTGTGACATGCTTTGCCTCCTAATGTTGCACTCGAAGAGTTGCTTGCCACAAAAGTCCAAGTCGACAAACACGACATTGTAACAAGTTACATCATGAGCTTGTGAGTGGCTGGTATTTTAATCCAGAAACTAATCACTGATTTTACACAAGTTAGTGTTTCTTAATATACCAAGCAATAGTGTTGCAAAAAAAAATACAATAAAATAATGGGATCTGTCAAAAATGCTTAAGCTATACCAAGAGAACACTTTTGGGCCCCCTTCATCACAGGGGAGGGATTCATGGCTGTTGTTTCCAGATGGTTGGCATGAGTCAAGTCTGGGTTGGTAGTTTTTCCAAACTCGTATGTTTTTCATTGCAGTGGTTCTTATTGGAGAATCTGGCGTTGGTAAGAGCAACTTGCTGTCACGGTTCACCAAGAATGAGTTTAATCATGACAGCCGGACCACAATCGGAGTGGAGTTCAGCACAAGAACTGTCCAGCTAAACGGCCTCACCATCAAAGCTCAGATCTGGGACACTGCTGGACTGGAGCGGTACCGGGCCATCACTTCTGCGTGAGTTTAACATGAAGTAACATTGACATACCAAATAAATAGTGGTGCAAAACAAGCAAAAATGCCCATGGTTCCCCAAAATTGACAATTATGAAAATGATTCAGTATCATGTTTTGTAGTGTTCTTGTGTCTGTGGAAGGAATGGTGACCACAGGTGTGAGCTCAAATGAAAATGTTTTATTTGATTTATTTTACTGTATTATCAAAATTTCATTTTCATTTTTTAATTTAAATTATACACGCTACTGTTGGGGTAGGTTGTGTCTTTTTATGTTTTTGAAAAAAAGTCTCTCCTGCTCACCAAGGCTGCATTATTTAATTAAAAAAATAGAGTAATATTGTAAAATAGTATTGCAAATTAAAGTAACCGTTTTCTATTTGAAAATATTTTAAAATTAAATGTATTCATGTGATGCAAGTTGAATTTTCAGCATCATACTCCAGCCTTCAGTGTCACACGATCCTTAAGAAATTATTCTAATATACAGATTTTTTTTTTTAAGAAACATTTCTTATTTTTATCATGATTGAAACTGGGAAACAATTTTTTCAATATTCTTTACTGAATAGAATGTTAAAAAATACATTTAGAAATGTTTTGTAAAGATGGGAAACTATCGTTCAATCTAATGCAAAAATATTAATTTATTAAAAACTAGAAACAGAATCGACATCCCCTGTTTGGACCAGAGCAGTCTGGTGAGGAGATGATGACGTTTATTTTAACTGAACCGAAGTTCACAGAATAACTGAATTTTAGGTGAACTGTCCCTTTAAGTTCTTCGCTCATACTCCGAATATGTTTGAATGCAAATACATTTTTGACTGTATGTAAATTGCCATTAATCTATTCTTTAAAGGGGGGGTGAAATGCTCATTTTCACTCAATATCCTGTTAATGTTGAGTACCTCTAGAGTACGCAAATCCGTCGTCAAACTGGGCCTTGTTTGTAAAACAAGCATCTTTGAAATGCAGGGAACAAACAAAAACACTTGCACAACTTCGTTGATGCTCTAATAAAGTCCATCCACTGGTCCCTTAATGCTGTTTTTTCTTTGGTAATCTGTGCAAGGTTGTCTTGCCCTGTCAACCAAAAACACACTCCTTTTGTGACATTTCGCGACGCTCTCGCTCTGATCAGTGAAGTCTGTTGTGCTCTCAGTGCTCTGCTATACGGGAGAGCGCGCTTTTCCGGCAGAAGTGCCTCAGGACCCATATAAGGAAATTCCGCTCCATCTAACGTCACACAGAGCCATACTCAAAAAAAAAAACTTTCCGAAACTTGTGACAAACCGGAAGGAGTATTTTTGGAACAGAAATACTCCTTCAAACGTACAGCTTAATTTTTGAAACTTTGTCCATGTTTAGCATGGGAATCCAACTCTTTAACAGTGTAAAAAACTCAGTATGCATGAAATAGCATTTCATCCCCCCTTTAACAAATTGAGAAAAATGTAATACATCATGTTTCACCACCCAACTAATTTCTCACCTGTTTTTCTAAACCATCTTCATTACGTAATCTTGCTTATGACATAATGTTATATGACAGTGTTCTTCTCATTTAGAAAAAAAAAGGAAGTAAATCGATTCATCTGATTTGATCTGACCTTTTTTCTTGTATCTCAGATATTATCGAGGAGCCGTTGGAGCTCTTCTAGTCTATGACATTTCAAAGCACTTGACGTATGAAAGTGCCGAGCGCTGGCTGAAGGAGCTGTATGATCACGCAGATCCGCATATGGTAGTGATGCTTGTGGGCAACAAAACGGACCTGGCAGCAGTACGATCAGTTCCAACAGAGGACGCAAAGGACTTTGCAGGTCATTACTGAAGACAGCTTATTATATTATACAGGCTTACACACATTTTCTCTGAGAAACTCAAAAGCCTTTAAAATAAAAGTTCGGCCTAACCTGAAGAAATTATAACAGGCATATAATACTATTGCACATATTGGAGAAAATATAAAATTATATACACATTACCAGTGCACAGTTGAAATATTTAAAGGCATCATCCATGTTTTAAATGAAAAAGATAAATATAATTTTATTTATTAAATATTAAAGGAATATTTTTTTTTACTATATTTTTAAAGATGAACTAAACTGTTGGTTTTATCATTTGATTTGGTTACTACTATTAAAAGTAGTATTGATAGTAAGCATTAGTGTGGTTTTTGTGTTCCTGTGGTTCAAGTGGTAGAGCATAGCAGTGCAAGGTTGTGGTTTCGATTCCCAGGGAACACATGTTAGGTAAAAATATTTAGCCTTAATGAACTGTAAGTCGCTTTGGATAAAAGCGTCTGCTAAATGCATAAATGTAATTTAATTTTTATATTCTATGTACTCCTGACAGTAAAATAAGCCACTATAAATCCATATAAATGTCCAGTCATAAAAAAAAAAAAAACACTTTACTCTAAGGAAATTCAGTAAAAATGTACTGTAAATCAGGTACAATGTACTGAACTAATATGAGGGAACTTTGAAGGTGTTTATCTCTATTTTGAATTTTGCAGTGCATTGTGTTTTAGAGTTAACAGAGATGTAAATAAATGTAAATTATACATTTCCAGTCTTTGTTTTTTAAACAATGGAACAATCAGTAGAAAATGGATAACATCCTTGCCTAAAATGACATTTTCTGTTAAATTTACAGTCATTTCCTTAAACCCTTAAACACTACAAAATGCAAAGCATAGTTCAAATGATGGTCTAATAAAAAAATAAATCAGCACAGAATGTTTCTTCATAGTACATTAGGCAGTATTTTTAAAGACTTCTCTCAGCGTGTATATATTTAATATAATTTAGAAAAATCAAACAAAGTTGATCTTTATATTTATGTTATGATTCTTTTTTTTTGTAGAAAAGAATGGTCTTCTGTTCATGGAAACCTCTGCTTTGGAGTCAGTAAACGTCGAGGCAGCGTTCAACACTGTGCTTACAGGTAGATACTGTTTATTCTGAACACATCATACTGTATTTACATGTAGTTTGCATGTGTTCCCTGCCCTCTGGGTTGCTGCTCTTCAGTCAGGCTTAAAATAGTGTAAGCACTTCATTATCATAATCATGCTGTCATTTTTGGATCTCTTTCTTTCAGAAATCCATAAAAAGGTGAGTAGCAAAGAAGTGACCCGAGGCTCTATCAATGCTGTGACATTATCCCAGCCTAAAGCTGCAGCAGATGACGCACAGGAGGAAAAAAAGGCCTGCTGTAAGAATCTGTGAAAGAACATTCCGTGTAGAAGGACTTCACCGGGGCCTAAAAGAGTTGTGAATTCAGCTTGTACAGTAGAGCTATCATTACGAAAGAACAAGTATGATAAAAAACTAAAGGAAATCCATTTCATTGACTGACAGACATATTATTATTGTTAAATATTATGCAACAAGTAAAATGCATTTTAATATTTGTAAGGGCTTAACAAAGATTAATGTCAATTTTAAATAATTTTAATGTGTTTTCCCTAAATGTTACCTCTCAGTAGGAGATTTTTGTTTATATTATTTATGAAATGTCATGCCAAATGTTTTTTTTTTTTTTTTTTTTATCCAAAGAAAATTACAAATGAAGAATACTACAAGCTATTCATTGTACTGAAGTTATGAAATCAACAGATGCTGGAGGAATAACTTTATCACTTTAATAAGTGTATTAGATGCATATTTTTCAATTTGCATGTTCATGCTCACTATTTAGTTTTTAATTTGATTTTGAATTTTATTTAACACACTCATGAACCCTCACATATGATTAAGAAAATAATTTTTACTATTTAAAACCAATCAGCACTAATTAAATATTGTGTGTAATTACAATCTATATATAAAGCATTTCTAAACAAAGTGTTGATTTGTATCTTCATAGATGAATGCTAATGCTTCAGGTATTAGCAGTTGCTGCTGTTAACACAGCATAAAGAAAATATATACAGCATGTCATTTTCCAAAAAGAAGTAAAGCAGAAATGAAGATGAAAATGTCTGATTTGTTTTTCCACAATGAGTCTCAAGTGCAGTTTGCAAAATGTCTAACAACAACACAACATTTATGGACATTTATGAATCATCATGATACAATATATACAGAATAATAAATATTAATTTAAGAATAAGCTTTTCAATTACTTGGAAAATTAATTGATTTGACCAGTTTGAATTCTAACGGGCTCTTTGCAAACATAAATGTTGGGTTTATTATGATTATTTATAGTAATTGTGAAATGCACCACTATATATAAAAAATCTTTATTGGAACTATAAAGAATTTTAGTCTCAAGCTCACCAAGGCTGCATTTATTTCATTAAAATTACCACCAAAATACTAATATTGTGAAATATTACTTATATTACTATTTTATGGTCATTTTAATCAAATAAACGTCTTGGTGAGCGTAAGATACTTCTGTGTACTACTAATCCAAAGTTATTTAATGTTTTTTAAAGAATATGCATTAAATTTAATTTATATCAAAGTGATCTTCTATTTTCAAACACTGGTTACTAATCATCTAATATGGGTAATTCACACCCATAAAAAAAAATAAAATGATACATCTATGCAATTACATTTTAAATCCAGTCATTAAAATGGAATTTAAATGGCACGTTCAGTCACCGAATGAGGCACAGCCCTGCCTCCTCATTACCTCCTACGTGGCATTTTCAGGCCCATCATCCTTTGAAAAGCATGAGTGATGTCACGCTGTGGAATGTGGAAGAGCTCACCTGCACACCTGAGACTCCGTGCCTCCTTTTACACGAGCTATTTTTCAGAAAGTATTGACCAGCTACCTCGTGTTTTATTGTAATTTATATTTGTATTCTAAGACATATATTGATTGTATCATTAAACTCTGTATTAATATATTGCCTGACAACTACAAAAGACACACCCGTTACTACACACCTTCACGGAAGCCCCTTCAAGCATTTCATTGGGTCCCAGCGGGTTACACATGTGATAGACAGGATAGTTGGCCAATAAGATCATCGGAGAGGCGGGGTTACATCATGACGTAAGTGCTTGCCTTAAGATGAGACAGCAGGGTGAAACTTGGTTGACGTAGCCCAGCAACATCGTATCAAAGTTGATTAGCAGTAATTTTGGCTAACTCGGTACCTTTTTTCTAAACGATAACTTTATATATAGCCGTCGACAGAAGAAAGTACACTTTGTATTTTTATTTGTTGGTTTCTGGGAGTCTTTAACGCATGAAGCGCGTTGTAGTGAAGCGCTCGTGATCAACTGATGCATCAAACAAAGTTTTTTTGACGTCGTAGTAAATATAATAGCACCGTGTGGTTTTCCAGAACAGCATAACGTCTTTATTTCTGAAAACACTGACTTGTTAATAAGCCGGTAAGAAGATTAAAGCCATGTCGGGTAGAGAGGACGAGTATGACTATCTATTTAAAGGTGAGTGAGCACCACGTTACTTTCAGCATTTCCACACTTTTCGATGTCGTCTTCATGTGTTGCTTGTCTCCCTTGTCATAGGATATCTTCATGTTCTATCCTAAAACACATATTAGCATATGCAATATGTTATTCGTAGCTGTTACAAGCAGGTCCATGTTGGCCGGTCTCTGCTAGACCACCTTGGACCAGCAAAAAAACCAGCTGGTCACAGTCTTTGGCTGGACAAGCTGGTTTTTGGTTCATGGTGGCAAGTCAACCAGCTAATGATCATCTTCGGTCAGACATGGGCAAGTGTCATTTTTCCAAAACACAGCTAACTTCGTCTTAATATGGATTTTCAAACAGGCCAAATGCCTAAACAGGGCAACAGATATAGAAATTGTACTTTTTAATAACTTCTAAGTGCCATTTTTTAATTGAATATATATAATGCACAAAATGACTGGCTTTTCCTAATGTGTCCTATTTTATTTTAGAATTCTCTTACATATAATACATTTGAATTTATGGTGTGGAAACAAACAATTTGGACACTTAATGCACTTAAATGAGAAAAAAAGTATTTTGTGTGGAAACTGATTTAGAGTTTTCCTTCTATTGTGTCTGCAATACAAGCACAGTTAAACCGGTTAGACCTGTATAAATCAGGTCCTACTCAGGATGGGTTTGCATTCAGAAGGTTTTAAAAACTCTCCTTTAATCTAATGAATCAAATCTTGTCTGATTTGTAAGATTACTCGGATCATTAATTCGTTCTATTTTAATATATAACCAATTATTCAAGATTGAAGGAGATCAAATGGAAAAAGTCTGAGAATTTCCTGTAGTAATCGACTACTAAAGTGAATACTAATGGTGTTATTTTTACTAATCTGACCTCTTTGATGTCTGCAGTGGTTATGTCCATGAATTTGACACTTCCATTAGTCAAAGATCTGCTCTTGACCTCCGTGTGTTTATGCTGTCCTTGTACCTTTCGCTGCTTGACCATGAATCAATCCGTGCTGTTCAATCAGCGCTCTGCTCTTTAAACATGTCTGTCCACCAGCTTTAGCTCAGCCTAACTCTGATATTAATAGCTGAGGCATCTGTTACAGATTTCATTCTTTCATGCTGACGAGTTGGCAATGTTAACCCAATTTATTTAAATTTTTGGTTGAATACAATTTTTAATTGTAACTGTTTACTTGTAACTGCTTATTCACTTTTACATTAAAAAGACCAAAATAAATTAGATTTCATGTTCTTGAAGCATCTTTTATTATTTTATGTGAAAGTGTTCCTCTTATCTCTTACAGTACACCCACCTAGACTGTACTGATGTAATAAAAATATTAAAAACAATTCACACACTACTGTGTGAAAAATAAACTACTTTTATTTAACCAAGGCTCTTCTGCTCACCAAGACTGTATTTATTGGATCATAATTACAATAAAATCAGTAATATTGTGTGAAAAAACTTTTAATGACTTTCTTTCAGAATATAAGATTTCAATATGTATTTATACCTATAATGCATTAATCCATTAATCCAGTCTTTATTATGGAATGATCCTTTAAAAATCGTTTTAATATCGTGATTTGCTGCTCAATAAACATTTATTATTAGCAATATTAAACGTTTTGCTGTTTAATATTTGTTTTGTAAAATAGAAAGTTCAAAAGATCAGCATTTATTTGAAATACAAATCTTTGTTATATTATAAATGTCTTAACTGTCGTTTAAAAAAAAATCTATTTCATGCATCCTTGCTGAATAAAAGTGTTACTTACTTTAAAAAAACAAATCCCTAGTAATATCTGTTCCATTGTTGCCTCTGTCAGCGGGAGACACAGACGTTCCCAGTATTTCATAAGTCTGTCTGTGTGGGTGAAAAGGGAGTTGCTCTTCAGTTGTGCCCTTTTCAGTCATTGTCAAAAGCTTTGTAGAAACACACCCTTTGTGTGTTGAAATATTCAAATCTAATTGCTGTTGTGCGGTGAAGGGAGGCCGGTTCCTGCAAGCGCACAAATGGAATCTGCTTGAAAGTGCTCTCACAGTGTCATGTGTGTCTCCAGGGCCAATAGCAAATACAAAAGCGTTTAAAAGCATCATAAAGTAGAGCCGGCTGATCTCACGCACTCATATCCTCTTCATCCACAGTGGTTCTGATTGGTGACTCGGGTGTGGGCAAGAGTAACCTTCTCTCTCGCTTCACCCGCAATGAGTTCAACCTGGAGAGCAAGAGCACCATCGGGGTGGAGTTTGCCACACGCAGCATCCATGTGGAGGGCAAGACCGTCAAGGCCCAGATCTGGGATACAGCTGGACAGGAGAGATACAGAGCCATCACATCAGCGCAAGTGTCTTCAAATACTCTATTAAAACATCAACTCATTTAAGAAGTCCAGTTGTTTTGTTCACCAATTAATTTATAAAATGTGTATTATATATTGACTGATTGATGAAATATATAAAAAATTGATTAAAATGTATATAGAAACTACAGTGCATGCATAATTATTAGAGGCAAATCAATAATTTTCTTGTATTGTTTTTGTGCATGCACATTTCACCAATTTCAAATCAGTCAGTCAATCTTAACCGCTATTCATTTTGTACATTAACTGGAAGTAAAAAAATAAAAATAAAAGTCTATTCAGACATGCATAATTATTGAGCAGGTTTTATTTTACTGGTAAAATTATTAAGATTGATGTGGTTTGGTATTTTTAAAATGAGGTTGTAAAAAAAAATGTAATCGGAATCTTTTGAATTCTCATTTAAAAAAAAAATATTTAGTTTCTAGGCCTGTCGGTTCAAGTGCAGTACATTTTAAAACCATTTGCTTTTATGATTATAATTAATAAAAATAATATAGATGCTTCTTCTTTTTGTTGTTGTTGCTTACCATAGTTAAAATGACCGAAAGCGACTGATACCAGAAACCTTGCCCATTGAAGTTAAAAATGGCTGTGCCCCCTCTTTTATTTAAAATGTAAGGTGGATAATTGTGCCAGATGTCTAATCATTCTCTTCTTTTTACTGTATAGTACAATGGGAGGATGTAGACTCCTGTCATTTGGGAAGTATTTGAATAATAAAAGTAAAAAAAACCTGTTTGGCCCCTAATGATGTACACTCAAATAAGATAATGACTTTAATAGCAGTAGTTTTATTTCACAAGACCAGTCAAATTCTTCTTGGTAATCACACTTTTATTAGGCACCTTAGATTGTGGAGTAAATGTGTTGTTTGTGTGTCTTTTAGTTTCTGAGTAATTAATGCATCTTTTAAATGTTTTGTGTGTGTGTGTGTTCACAGGTATTACAGAGGTGCTGTAGGAGCCCTGCTGGTCTATGACATTGCCAAGCATCTGACCTATGAGAACGCCGAGCGCTGGCTGAAAGAGCTGCAGGATCATGCTGACAGCAATATTGTCATCATGTTAGTAGGGAACAAAAGTGACCTGCGTCATCTGCGGGCCGTTCCTATGGATGAAGCCAAAGCATTTGCAGGTTAGTGTTGTGACTTTATTAGCTAGTGTGCACTGCAATTACTCAATAGTTTCTAATAATTATGTTTTTCTCACAAATCAAATGTATAGAATGGCACCTAAAAACACTAGAGTTGTTCATATAATTTACCCAGATTTAAATAAAGGAGTTAGAATATAGTAATTAATTGTATTTAACTAAATAGTTCAGTTTAAAGATGAGATCTAATATGCCGCTTTGGTGGAGACTGCTTGCAAAGTTTAGAGTTAACTAAATAATTGTTAAACTGTTAAATTGTTATACCTTTAAAGGTCACAGAGGTGCTGGTAGTGTTCGAGACAAGTTGTTTAGGTGTTTACATTACAGGTCTCGTTGCTGATCGGTCATTTTGAATGTCTCATGAATCTTGGCCAAACACTTGATCTCACCTCCAAAACTCACTCAGACCAACAAAACACTTCATATAGAAAATAAGCTTGTTTCACCATAACACTGGCATTTCTGATAAAAAAACAGGGAGCATTATATAAACTATGAAGGTTTATCTTTGAAGTCTGAATGATTTGTCACATAAGCATTATATATTATAGGATCAGAATAACATCTTTTCATTTTACTTTTATAATGAGAAAAGCTGCATATCCCCCTATTTGTTTTTTACATACAAAAAAAAAAAAAAAAAAACTAAAACCAATCATCAAAATAGCAAAATGTACTTTTAAAAAAATTAAATAAGAATTCCAAAAGCAATAATAATAAAATGCATCCGCATGTCTTTCTGTGTGGAGTTCTCTGTGTTTCTCACACAATTTAGAACTGGAGACTGTGAGTGTGAATATGAATGTGTGCATATTTGTCATCCCTGTGGTGGACTGGCCAAAAATAGGACATCTGGCCTGGCTTTCAGCTGAAATGCGTTTAGAAATAATTATTACATTTCATAGTAAATATTCAGCTAAGATTTTATATTTCAATATAATTCCTGCAGAAATGAACAGTCATCTTTCTGATTTGAATGTGCTTTTATCAGTTTTGAAAGGGGTCTGTTAGCATTTGAAAAAATGTGCTGGAAATGTATGGTGTTTCGCAGGTTGTGGATTATAAATTACAAAAGTGTTAATGGATTTTGAAAAATGTGGTCATTTGAATGCATTTTGTGTGAAAGCAATTAATTGATGTACAGTTGGTTTAATATAGACTTGCGTATGGCTTCAGTAATGATCAATGCTTGTTAGAAAACAAAAAAATAACACAACTGTAATATGTTTGTGTTAATTTCTCTGGGGTCGGAGAAGTTGAACGCTATATTGTAACATTGTAAAGCAGTACTGGTAATAAAAGGTGGCATCAGCTATTTTTAGGCTACGTTGATTTAGCATTACTCATTTATGTATAGTGCATTCCATTTTTCAATAAAGTCTCAGTGCTGTCTGCATGTTCTGCTATCTCCATTGTTGTGTTGTAGCTTCATACCACAATGCTGTTATATTTACTTTACATTTAATATTTTAATCCTAAGTGAATTACCGTGCATTCAAGATACACGTTTCCTTTGATGCACGATGACTTCGGTGTTTCTGGTGCTGTGGTTTGTGATAGCTGCTGTAATCCTTTTTCTTAGCTATCTTGAGTACTAAATGAAGTAATGTTTGTTTATTGTGCCTGCTACTCAGAACACAGACCAGCTAGCAAACACTATTTCTATCTAAATGTTTTTACAAATTGTGTTTATGATAATGTTTAAAAAGTATTTCATATCTTTGTGTGTTTTTTAAAGAGAAACATGGACTTTCTTTTCTGGAGACCTCAGCGCTGGACTCTTCTAATGTTGAACTTGCCTTTCAGACCATTCTTACAGGTCAGTCCTGAGCAAATCATTCAGAAGGGTAAATCTCTATCACAAAGCTTTTAGAGGTGAATCTCATGAAAACTGTGAAGAACATGAACCAGTCATTTTTTTTTATTAAGAACATTCTCATTCTCATTACTGTAATGACAAGAATCGTATTTAAGTAGCAAAGTATTTATGCATAATTTAGTATATAAAACACATTTTCAAACATTGTGTATTTTTTATTTTGGAGAGAAATGTGATCTAGTTGTTTGTTTATTAACTGGACGTTTCTGACATTAAATTGTGCTCAGCTCATGCATTCTAAATATCAGTACAATATATGCATCAGCAAAAAAACACTCAGGCACGTGATTTGTTTCCCAATGTTACAAAGTTGAATTACACCATTTGTGGTATAAGTGATTGAAATTTGATGCTTTCCAAAAACTAAACAAAATTGTTGTTGTATATTATTAATTTATTATTTAATTTATGACAGAATTAATTTTTTCCTTGAAATTACAAATTAAAAAAATTAAGGTAACTAGAATCATAACAATTTTGATTTCTGGATGAAATTTCTTTATGATTTACTAAAATCATTCAAATTAGGTCCCTTTTATTTAAGCTATTCTTTTAAATATTTGAAAAAACTAATGTGAAAAAGCCAGTTCTCACTTGTGTTGTAATACAATAAAACACCCAAAAATAAAGCATAAATACGATTCTTCAAAATAATTAAAATAATAGTTATTTTGTCAGATTACAGTTATGAGTGTTTGGAGTTGGGAGAATCTCCTTAATAAAAAAAAAAGTGACCTAAAAAAACAAGATACTTTTTTTTTTTTAAGGAAAAATTTCTATTTAACATAAGTCATTTCTTAACAGTTTTGTGAGGTTCCAGGGTGTTTTTGTATGTTAAGTATAACCTCTAGATGGCGTCAAACTCCACGCCACAGATATCCTCTCCTTCTCCTGTAAATTAATGAAACTGTGTTTTGAGGTCAAACTTCGAGAGTTTGCCACGCAGAAATAGTGGTTTGCTTTTCTGCAGTTTCTCTTTTTTTTTTTCTTTTGGCCTGGGAAATCCCTCTCTTCAGCCACACCGTGTTACACAGTTACACTGTTCATTTCTATGCGTCATAATCAACCGTAGCTGAAGTTGTTGCACTGTCAATAACACACTGAAAGATCACGTTAATCAGGCAAGCCTCCACCATTCCGATGTATGAATCCTGCCTCTCTCTCACACAGAAATCTACCGTATCGTGTCCCAGAGGCAGATGTCAGGGCGCAGCGATGATGGCTTCTCCCCCAGCTCAAAAGTGGTTCCCATTACCGTGCAGCCCACACAGAATTCGGGCAAGCAGGGCGCCTGCTGTCAGAATAACTGAGCTGCCACTGCGCCACCATGGGATCCGGGAAAATCGGCAACTTTGTTGGGCTGGGCTGAAAGGTTGACCATGACAGTTGTATTCCCTCTGCGTGATGTGTTTAACATATGTAACGGACTTGCTTAGTTATGCCCAGAATAAGTGATTAATAATCTTCAAAATTGGAGAACAAGAGATGCTGAAATTGAATGGATCAAGGATTTTCTCAGAACTGAGAGGCCATGCTTCATGTTTCAGACTAATTAGAAATGAGCAGTTAGCTGGGATGCTCAGACGTGGCTGCTCTCTTTATTTTATCCCTGCACTTTTTGCCTCAGACATTCTGCTTACAAACAATGGGCTGAAGAACAAGAAAAAGTGCTTAGAATGCATAATGCTTCATTTAAGTATCTCTTGAATGGTTTCTGATCACAATGGGGATTCACTTGTGAATTCATATTTTTTTTCCTTTAGTGGGCCAGCGCAGAAGTAGTCTGACATCTTTTCCATGCATCTCAACACCTGAGAAATTCAAACTGTGGTCATCATAGCCACCTGTTCGCTCAATTCTTAAATTGTAACGGCATGTCTTGCATTTATTGAACGCAAATATGATCTTGTTGTTCTGTGTTTTTTTTTTTCTGCTTTCTTTTCTTGTCATGCTTTTATCCATCACTAGATTATTGATCGGAATTTCTCAAGGGTTTCTCCTTCCAGTCATGGCACTCATTTGTACAAGCGCTGGGAGTGTTTTCTGTGGATCAGAGTAATGTTAATGGCTGTAGTGTTTAATAAGAGTATAGTATATTCAGATTTAGGATTGGGAATCGTTGACTAGTTCTTAAAGTATCTGATTATTTCTATGACACTTGATTCGGTTAACGGTTCTTGAGCATATGCATTCTAAGTCTGTTATTTTTTATGATAAAATATGCAAAATAGAACCACTTTAAAGTTTTTGTTGTCATAATGAAGCAACCTATTTCTTCTCAGCTGTGTTAAAATCAGCATTGACCTTTCAGGCATATTATTTTTTGTTTCCAAACATTTAAAAGTATGAAAACACACCATTTGTGGTATACTTGTCACTTGTGAGGTGCTTTCTCTCCCCTAAAAATTATATAATTATTTCTTGCTATTATTATATAAATTTATGAATTGTTCCATGTTCCAAACATTCTCCATTCTTAATTTTTCTTCTTCAAATTACTAAAAGTAAGTGCTTAGAATCATAAAGATATAGTTCATCCAATCATATTGTCTTATAATTTACTCCAATTAGGACACAATTTTTGATTTTGTATGAACTATTTCTTTAAATCACGATTCCCATCCCTACTTGGAGCACCGATGCGGGTCAGATATTTTTTTATTTATTTTTTTTGCTTTATGACTTTATTATGATGGAAATTTGAAGAATTAGTTTTGCTTTAGCTGGTTTCTGGGTGTTGTCTTTGGCTAATAGCTTTTTTTTTTCTGCTTGGAAAATGAGCGGCAGGTGGGATGCAGTTCACAAAGAGGAGCTTCTATGATTGGGTACACTGACCATATTATATCGCAAGGCAGGGAAACTGATGGCTTGTGATGTACTGCTGAGGCTTTCTTACTGGAAGTGAATTCCTCACTGGCCACCCTTGTTATCTGCTACATGTAACCCGAAGAGCAGCTGGTCTCTTGAGATCTCCCTCTCTGTCCTGGCTTTTCTGTCTTCTACTGCTTTTGGTGTGGTATTATCTTTTTCATATGTGTTCTGCGACATTTAGATCCTCCGGATGGAACAGCTGGGGTCGTGTTTTTGGCTTTGTCTTGTCATTTGATTAAAGACATGAGGTGCTTCCCTAAATGCCTTGCCTGTAAGATTTATGCTAATGCCATCAATCTGTTATGCTGAATATCAGGCGTTTAGCTGGAGTCATTGATAATTACTGCTTTGGGAAGATTCTGTCATCGTGCCTGTTCTTCTACCAGTGGGACTCCTGAATAAAGGCTCTGAATACTGCAAATAGGTTTATACCTGTTCAGTGATCGTGAATGTTTTTCAGCTGTTTTTTTTTTTTAACTTGGGTAAATAGAAACTTGGAAACTTGAGTATTTTACAGGGTTCCCACATCTTTTGACCAGTGACTTCCGCATGACCTTTCCAGTCGTTCTTGAATACTGGATAAGGAAAATTCATCGTATAGAGATTGCACCCACAAAGAGCAATTTCTAGTTGATGAAATATTTATGAGCTTTTTGAAATGTTATTAATTTCCATGGCTTTTCCAGGCGATTTTAAAATTCCCTGATACTTCCATACCTGTGGGAACCTTTTAAACTTAGTGATTTTTTTTTTTTTTTTTTTTTTACTTGTGAAATTTACCAGGATTTTACGTATAAATAAAATCAGTTTTGTTTCGAATCATCATGTGTGTGAGCAACAGAATTCAGGGGAGCTGTGACATTATTCAGTTTGTTTTATTAGAAACATTTACAATACAATTTCTCGAAAATAACCCAAAAATCAAAACTAGTATGGCATAGATACATTGATCGAATATCAAAAATGAAAGTCACAGAGAACATGTTCTAAGGAAAAACCTGCAGTTTGCGTGCCCCATGTAGACACTATACTGAATTATGAAATTAAAACGACTCGTGGAGTATCGGCTCGCCTCGTCTATGATGTGGCAAACCCCTCGTTTATCAACAATAAATTGAACACTAGTACCAGGAGATGCTTGACCAAACTAATGCACTAAGACCACTATGAGAGCTGTATGAAACACTTCTACTGTGCTGGAAGCTACCAAATACAGACTGTCGGACCGGAGTAACTCATCCCAAGCGAGGTCACGTCAGTGACCGTCCTAAACACCCCCCAACCCCCCACCCCATGTTCCTGTCTGACTGAAATTGAAACCACTACACAACTATCATTGCCACCACAGAGCCAAAACAAAGTCGAGATGCATGTTCACCATGAAGTACTGAGACTATGCTTCTGCGTGTAATCTTGTAAACAATAGTTCACCGCTTTGACATGTTTGAAACACTCTCGGTAATAATGAAACGCAGTCATCAGCCCTTGAGTGTAGTTCGTACATAAGCCTCATTTTGTATGTGACAAAACATGTTGTTTAGAAGTAACATGCAAATAGCGGTGTGCTCAAAATCTGAATTCTGTCCACAAATCTGCAAACAAATATGTAACGGAACATCTGAATTATGGAAATGTTTTATTTTTTTTATGTTTTTTTTGTCATGCATATTTTTAAGCGATTGGAAATCGGAACGACGTTACATGTAGTTGATTTTTGCTTGAATTATTACTACTGTATGCGTGTACTATGCGCAATCATTTTTCTGTTTCACCCTGTTATACTTGAGCCTGTTATCGCTTCATAACAATTGCATTTAAAACCAAAGCAATTTAAAATATTAAAAAAGGAAGGGACCCTTTATTCACTCAGCTATGAGGTGTTAAAGGATGAGTACACAACACTTCTGAGCTCTTCTAATATGCAAAAACGTGGTATTGAGGCACAAAGTTGAGGTGACTAAAATACCCCCAAATGCTATAAAATATTTCTGCCGTTATCCCATTGTTAATGCACACGTTACGTATCTGACGTTTTAAAATATAAGCCTTTGAAACCCCACCCCACTCGTTTTTTATGCTGTCAGAAGTGTGGATTTTTCTAACTTTCATAAATAAAAAAATTCTATAGTTTTAATAATTTTAGTAGAAATCAACTTCATGCGTTTTAGAAATATATTAACTTTTTAATTTAATTAAAAAACAAAACATCTTGAAGTTACTTATAAATATGTTTGCTTCATTAAAGATATTCATAAATAACATCCAGATACTGACCTCTTCCTCTATGAAATAATAATGCATGTTAGCAAAATAGAATCTTACAAAACAGCTATAAGACATTTTAAGTTCCCTTTTAAGTTGCTTTGTATAAATGCTGTGAGGAAGAACCTAGACAGATATGGTGGTATTTCTCTAGCCATGATTTTCAACTTAAAGCTCACTTTTGATAAAGAAACAAAAGGCAAAATTAGACATTGTTTGGGTGGCCATTTTTACATTCAAATACATTATTTGCCCTTTGTACTATACTGAAAGGCATTATAATTGCTTAAGTGCATCACGTATATGTTCTCTGGTGATTCTATGGAATGGACGCTTCAGCGGTTATAGATAAATACGTGCAGCTTTGCTATCTTACTGTTCGCCTAAGCGGGCGCATAAAAACTCAAATATCAACAAGACTAAAAATGCAAATATATCCGTTATGGGAATGCAGGGTACAGTTCAGCTCAAAAGTTTGCAAACCCCTCAATGAAGTTTTAAATCGTGTTTTATTTTATTTTTAGTACATCCCTCGCAGTTTTTATTTAAATGAGGCGAGACACTTCAGATGAAAAAACTGCTTTTTCCATGCACTGGTCAATTTTTTGAGAGTTTAGGCCAAATGTAATACATAGTTTCAGACTAAAGGGACGAAAACGTGCAAATTACACATTTGAGTATTTATTGTATTGCACTTTATCTATTTGCATCTGTAGATTTCAATTATAATATCTTCCTAGGCTGTTTTCTCCTGTACGTCACGGTTTTATTCCTATGTATATTCTGAGCTGTTTTACAGCTGGGTTTGCTGATATATCATTAACGCTTTTTCCTAAAAACATGATGAAAATGAATCCTCAAAAAAAAAAAACACACCCCTTGGTAAAGTCTATTAACTGTAATATAAAATAAGAATTTTTAATCTGGCTCTATCCAGTGTTTAGATTTATGTTCTGAAAATGTATGCAAATTTGTGTATATTTAATATGATAATGGGTCATTTGCATATTTAAAACATTAAAAAAAAACTTTAATATATAAATCTATTAAATCTATTAGTAAAATTTTTACCCTATTCACCTGGAGTGTCTCGCCTTAATATTCCACAAGATAAAATTGTTCACATGCCTTGTTTAAATTCATGTTTCTTCCTCGAGTGTCAATGACCGTTTTTATCTTATGTGATCGTTTTGAGTCTCTAGTTTGTCATCTGAGCTGAAGCAGCCCACTGTTCTTGACAAACATCCTTTAAGTTCTTTGGTTTCCCAGCATGCTCTTTGCACATTTGAGTTCTTCCCCACGGTTGCTATACGATGTTGATCTCTTTGAGACTCGGGACAATCGAGTTTTCACAAAAGGCTGCAAACAATCATTGACACTTGAGGAGAAATCGCAGCGTTACGAATTAAGGTATGCAAACTTCTGAACGGAATAAATGATTTGTGTAAATTATTTCATATATGGCATCCTCAGGGCAGTACTAAAAATAAAAATACTTTCTTTTTTTTTTTTAAATGCTAAGCACCTTCTAAACAGACTCTGCTTGGGGTGTGTAAACATATGAGCATTTATCTGGTATTTGTGCATTACATACTTTATATTGGGTAAGAGAAATATGTTTGGAAAAATAAACTAGTGTCATTGTACAGCATTACATTAAACACCAGCTGTAGTCCTCACTATAAATCTCTGTAGTACAAGTGGCTCTGTTATATTTTATCTACACAGGCTGTTCAAAGGTTAATAATGCTCTGTAAAATAATTTCCCAGCATGCACAACCAAAAAGAAGCAAGAGAAGCTGTTGAACCGCAACTATTTAACAACACCACATAATAATTACTGGAAAAAAGAAGCAGAAACGGAAACGATTCACAGTGGTTCTTAATATTAAGCTTTACGTTAGACAACACATTCTTGTTAAACCTGTCAGACTCCAAACCGGACCACTTTTCATTGTTAATCTGGAGTCGTAGGTTGTGACCACTCCCCCTTCTCAATCAGAATGGCTTTTAGCACGGGCAGTTATTATTTTGGATTAGGCATAATAATAGTACCCTTGTCATTCTGAAATTATAAAGGAACTTTCCATCTGAAATGATTTGAATGGTGATTAGACCATTCTGATATGCATTTGTAAATATATCTGTATTTCTTATGAGCTGCTTTACATGCAGTAAATCCTGTCAATAGGGTGTGTAGATATTTTTTGTATAATCATAACCGTACGCATCAGTATAGTCAAAGCAAATGCTGTACAAACTTAACTATACGGATTCTTTCACCTATTGATTGTGATAACCCTAATTTTTGGTTATGTACTTTCTGAAGGGCTTTCAGATTTTGGGGCATCAATAACATCACACTTTATTTAATATCTATTGGGATGACACCTTACACAATATTACAAACTAGCAAGTAGGCTATTAGAGACTATTACAATGTTTTCAGAATTGCTTATATAGTGAAATATATTTAATGATATGCCTATCATAGTCGGTCTCTATTATATATCTCCCTACATGTCAATAAATAGTCTTATTCCTATCAAATAAATAATACTCAAAAAAGGTTTTGCTGTGATTGGCTGTATAAAGTCTTTAACAAAGTCTACATTGAATAATATCTCGCGCTGAATACTCGAACAGCACCTTCTCCACTGATCCAGCCTACATTCTTTGTAGTATATCATCACTCTATTCGAAGTTGCGGCGTTTGGTTAAGAAACTAAACTTTTGAAGTGCTGCATTTTCTAATTGGGAAAGTCATTACTGTTTTTGTTTTCTCACAAAGGGCTTTAATTGGAAAAATACGATGTGCATGGCTTTAAACAATTCTTAGGGTTATCAACCATTTAGAAGCATTTTTCTGACAGTGCATTTTTTGATAAGAATTAACTAGTTATTGCTGTTTCCTGCATACGCTGACCTAGTGACCTTAAAGGAGGCAGGAGAACAAAATATGGCATCTAGACAGACCACTGTTGTTCTGAATCAGATTCTAAAATCCGAGCTATTAAAGTTTGCATAATTGATCCTATTTTAAAAATGGTTTTGGTTTTTTATAGAAATGACCGAAACGCACAAACATACATCCCTTTAATGGACAGGCGTCTGTCCCTGATCAGTGCTGGGGATTTGAAGAACTAGAAAATACCATCGCATTGTCACTTCATTTTAAAGCAAATTAAGATGCTATTTCTAAAGACTGCAATGTTTAGAAAAACCGTTAAGTGTCAAAATACGCTATCCGTGCAAATACTAACCCAAAATATAACCCAAGTGCAATAATAACAGGAATATTTGCCATTTGAGTTCGCTGTTGATAAATGCACATGCATTACGTTTGCAAATGCTGTTTGCTTACTTAAGGTGCTTTAAATAGTTTTAATTTGTTAAGCCTTTTCAGTTTTTATTTTCTATCTCAAATCTGAGTTACTTAAAGGGACATATATTTCAGTTAAACAAAATACCTTATTACAATAATGCTTATAGAAACAAAAGCAAAACAAGGCGCTACTGCAGCTATAATACACGAATTCAGAAACGACTAAGTATATTTACTGTAACAGTCAAAAGTTTTTAAGAACTAATATTGAAGATGCTAATGGCTCAAAGGTAAATCGTTATAGTAAGTTAAATACAATCACAAGCTTACCCTAGCATATCTTCTAACACCGCGCACGTGGCAATGGCGCAGAGAGGCTCGATGGGGGAAAAACTGACCCATTTCAAACTGAGTGCATTTTCAGTGGCTCCATTCTTTTGTAGTGGCCTTCTAGCGAAAGGGGGGAAAAAAACGGTTTCCCAAACTCCGAACACTTCAATTCCCTATCCCGAAATCCCCCAGCCTGCAATGAGACAGGCAATGGGTGTGTAATTTGATTCAGAATGAGCGGCCACCGAATTGGGCGTTTCCCCCCCCGTTTTCTTGTCAATTACAATTGTCTGATTTCATTGTGGAGTTCAAGGTTGTTCTCTGATTGGCTGCTCGTGACCGTGCGCTGGCAGGCCTGTCTCAAGGGGGTCACGGCAGGATGTCCCGCTCATGAAGGAAGACTCCATGGAAACTTCGACAGCCTGCCTCTTGTGCACATTAAATGAGAAATCTCAGAAGAAAAATGCTTTGGGTCTATCTAGTCACACTCTCTACCCAGAATGGCCAGCTTTTCTCTTTGAAATAAAATCTGCTCTTGGATTTTTTTTTTTCACCCTACGGCAGGACAAAAGAGGCCCCATTTCTCCCCAATGGGAATAGCAGAACGGGAGCGGGCAAGCGATCAACAGGAGGGGCCCCAGCTGCACCTAGTTTAGCCCCCTGCGCGGTGTCTCCATCCTCATTCACACCACTGTATGCCACCCCTCCTTCCTACAGCAGTTGCTTTGCACCTGGACTCTGATGTATGGCTAATTATCAGCTCCTCCTAGGGCAGGCCATGTCGGGGCGCTCCGGGGATTGTACCACCACTGCGACAAAACTATATACTCACAGGGAGGAGCTCTGGAGGCATTACAGCAAATGAGTGGGTCGTAGAATTAAAGCACAGTCCCCCCGACAAGCCCAGCCCTCAGAAAATAAAAAATGTAATCTAAAGTACGATATGCAACACCTGCCTCAGTACAGACGGACAGTCAGAGGACGCTTTGCAACTCAGATGCAGCACCTCGGGAACAAGTGATTTACATAGTACATCGGAGTCTTGCTTGCTTTTGTCTGTTTGGTCTATTCAGGATCAGATTACAGACCCCCTCCCCTCAATCGCCCCCTCTGCTGTTTTTTTTTTTTTTTGTACTTCATCTTATGCCTTATGCTCAGCGTTTTACTAAATAATGTGGAAAATAAAAAATCATAACATACTGAGTGCAAAAAAGAGAATTAAAAACGTTACTGAAAAAACCCGGGAAATCCTCTTAAACAGAACACTGGATGCGTTCCAAGGTTTTTTGAGCTGACCAATCAGTTTGCTCAAATAGTTTTTTCCGTTTTAGATGAATCACATAATAGGCTCACTGGTGCAAAAACCAAACAAAAAAAAGAAACTCCCTGTTTTACACGTCAATTACCCGTTCGAATATTGATTTGCAAAGCAGATACTACATCGGTAATTGTCATTTAGAACATGATCCGAATTTAAAGCCTTCAGGTCATACATCAGTCCGTATTTCTATACCATCTATTTCAGATAGACATGTAGAAATGTAATTTTCTATTCGACAATCACTTTACATCAGTTTTAAGGTGCAAAGATTTAAGATTCTAGTTTGCCTTAAAAAAAAAGAATATTCGCTCATTTCCAGAAGATGCTGGGATGTAAAACTATACTCCAATCTTAGGAAATAAACTTTTGTTATAGAATAATATACCTCCCCAGCAAAGGAAAAGTGTAAAATGTTCACATTATTTCTTCTGTTACTGTCCACACACAGCATGTGGAGAAAAAAACAGCACCAGTAAAAAATTAAATAAAATAAAGCAAAACAAACCAACATGCTAAGAACTACGTTCTTTCCATTTTTAAAAAAACTTTTATAAAATATATATGTATATATGTGTACATATAAAAGAAAAATCTGAAAATACTTCTTCCTTTTTTTTTTAGTAAACCAAGCAGTGTGTTCTAAAATATCTGCTTGTTTTGGTTTTGTGTTTTCTGAAAAAAAACCAAAACAAAACAAAAAATGAATACTGACCAAAAAGAAGAAAAGTAAAAAGGTAAAAAGTGAACTGATTCTACAGAGTAAAAACGAGCCCCCCCAAAAAAGCAAAAGAAAAAAAAGTCAACTTTTTAGGAGAATATCCGGATGGCCTGTGTGACCAGGGTGTGGCAGACAGGACACTCCGGATGGTTTAGCTCACAAATTCGGATGGCGCACTCCATGCAGAAGAGGTTATGACCACAAGGGACCAGAGCGGCGGTCACTTTGCTCTCAAAACAGGTCATGCACTCTCGAGCAATGGCAGGTGGTGAATCCGGCACGGGGAGACGTCCGGTGAACGCGGCGGTGACGGTGGTGGGCTCGCTGTGGGCACGACGCGCCTGAGCATGAGGAGACACCACGGCGTTTGAGTTTCCGGTGCCACACGGTTCAGGCAGTCCCGGCGACAGTCTGGTCAGAGGAAGAGGCAGGCCTCCAAAGCTTTTGGAGCGCTGCTGGGTGTAGTAAGCCACCTGTTTGGGATAGTCGGGATCGCCCCAGCTTTGAGTGCCCTCAGATCCGAAGTAGGAGCTTGGCTTGTCCCCATTGCCATGGTTGGTAAAGTCACCTTTACTGTAAATCCCACCTCCTCCTCCTCCACTACTTCCAACCATGACGTCTGAGAAATTCTGGCGGTAGCTGCTGGCAAGCGGCTTGCGCGGGGCCCCCTGTAGCCCCCACACCTGCTGCAGACGGCTCTCCAGACCCCCGTTGCCGCTGTCAGGTCCCAAGCAGTCGTTCTCATTGTTGTGGTCATGCA
Source organism: Carassius gibelio (assembly GCF_023724105.1). NCBI lineage: Eukaryota > Metazoa > Chordata > Actinopteri > Cypriniformes > Cyprinidae > Carassius > Carassius gibelio. The sequence goes on from NC_068411.1 coordinate 27,990,647, forward strand.
GGCCACCTGTGCGGAAGGCGATGTGTGCCTCGATTTCTTCCTTTGCCCGTTCAGCGTTCCCGGGGGAGCCAGTGATCTCAAAGACGGGGTCACGGTCACGGCTCGGAGTCACGATGTAAGTGCACGTTTGCTGCTGGATGCGTTTTATAGTTGAGCCTTTCGGTCCGACCACCAAACCCACGACGCGGTAGGGAACACGCACCTGTATGGTTGTCTGGCCAGGTAACGGTGCAGGAGGCGAGCCGCTGAAAGAGACACCCAGCTTGTTCCTGGAGGCCCGCAGCATGGAGAAGTGCTCCGCAGCTGAGATGATTTCACGCCTGGCCAGGGCCACGTCCTCTTTGCGGCCGGTGATGAGGAAGACTGGTTCTTCGCCTCGGACGGGTGTCTTGATGTAGGTGTTTGTCTTTGCACGCAAAGCTTTGATTTTGCAACCTGTTGAGTGGAGAAGGAGTATTATAGTAGTAGGAGTACTCAAATTTGTCAGATAATACTTATTTTGCTTGTTTGTTTCCAGGTCAAAAGGTCACCCATGCACAGAATCTGCAGCAGAACTCATTCACAAAATTCTTCATGTGTTGATTTTAATATAAACAATTTTGAATCATTTGATTGTAATTTCAGTTTTCAGTACAAGTATGGTACTGTTTATTCTATTTAACACAATTTAATCTGTTTAAATTGGCCATTGTTTCATCAATTTACCATGCTTAAATATACAGAATTCTGCAGATTCATTGCACAAGTCAGGGCTGGTTTCAGCCTTTTTCTATTGTAACCTATACACAAAATATATACCAAAATTAAATGTTTGATTTTTAAAAATGAGCATTGTATTGCTTCTTTTTTTTTGCACAAAATATAGTAAATATATATTTTTTTATTATTTTGATGTTTTTGTAGAAAATGTGTGTATTTTTTGTGAAAAATATTTTATAATACATTTATATAATATATTTTATAATTTCTTCTTGTGTTTGAGGCTCAAAGTGAATTTTTGATATAACCGTTCTCTCTGTTGTGATAAATGTACAAATACATAAAAATTCTACATTACACATTTTTTTGTTTCATTCATTATATAGAAAAAATGCATCTTTTAATTCTCTAAAGTATTTACATAATAAATCCCATATAAATAATTATCCACTCTGTGTTGACGTATCTTATTAGGATGCAAAAAAAAAAAAAAAAAAACCTGTCAATACAATAACGGTTAAAAATCACTGTTGTCTGAAGGATGCCTCTTCTGCAACAGTGCCATGAGCTAACTGTCAGTTACAGGTACTATGATATTCAACACTGAAACCCAAATTGAAATGTAATTTCTCAGTTATTCTGCAGAAGGAGTTGACTCGAGGACAAAGCAAGCACGTGGAATCCCTCATAAAGTTATTGTTGAGATATGAATTCATGACAAGGTGTGGTGCTTCACAGCATCTGCCTCGTGTTCAGCACCAGAGTATTTATTAGCACCTCAGTGGCATCTTATCAAGAGTGACTTTCTCCACCCTGGGGCCTGTTCAATGTATAGATCTCTGCACACTGGTCTCATGCCTCAATGTGTATGGCAGAAGCTAAAAAAATAACCTGGATGGACTGTCTAGCACTGACAGCAGGGAGCACAGATTGCCTCCCGCCGCTGAATCGTCCCTCTCGCTGCATGGCAGCCACTGCAGGTGAACAAAGCACTGGAACCTTACAGCTCAAAGTGCCAACTAATGGCGAAAACAAGGATGCCCAAGTGTGCTGCTTTTTTCACCATCACTTTGACTTGTTATTATGAGGCCAAATGCATGCATCTATTCATAGAAAAATGCAATTAAATTAGCATAATAAAGGCCAAATGAATGTCACAGGATGTGGCTGTACTATCAGTGACTAAAGAGGTAAAGACCCCATTTCGAATCCTCTTAATCAGCAATTTCCAAGCCACATGCTCATTGCATCCCATTCCCAACTTAGCCCCATTTGTATTCTGAAAGCACGCAAGACACTTTACAACTCGACAAAGTCGTCATATGCAGGGAACCTTCTTGCTGGGATGTTTCTAGTGCATATTTCATCTGGGTGAGATATTGCTCTTAATGAATGGACAGCGGATGCTTCCTGACCCCCTGCTCTGAGTGCAGGGCTGCTGTACTGGTAGACGGGGCGTGACTCATATACAGTCTTTACAGTCTGTCTCTCCAGGACCAAATGCAACACGGCTTTCCAAGATGCTGGAAACGTCTTACCAAGTGACTTATTGAGACAACAGGATCACCAAAGTGATCCAACAACACGCAGTTGCCTCATTAACTTATTGCAAATATCACACACACAAAACGCAACTTTTCCGTCAAGTCCCATTTATATAGCTCTGCCCTCAAAGCACACGAGGACTTTTACTTCTTTGTCTGAGCACGCGTTCAGAATTTCAGTACTTTTAGACGCTCACGAGACACCAGCGGTGGACTAAAGTTACCCGACAAGTGCTCTTTGTCTGAGGTAGCCTGACAAAAACAACGTGGTGCTGCATATGAGAGCCCCCAGGAACTACAGAGGCGCGCGAAGGAGCGATGACACAATGTATCCAGTCAACAAAGACCGTTGACTGTTACATTGTATCCAGCGAGCACACACGCGTTCAATTTTTCTGTTTCAAAAAGCAGAATTACGCGCGCTCAGACGACAAAGGGAAAGCAGCGTGCTGACACTGAAGGCGTGGATGTGGAATAAAGCCTTTGTTCTCGTACCCACTGATAAGTTTGCTTAAAGCTAAGAGGAAATGTCCATGTACGCGCTGAAACAGAGTTCTTTGAATTGTGACTAAAACAGAAACGTTAAAAACATCACCACTCCCTTTTTCTTTGTCAAGACAGCTCCACACTTAGTTTGAGCCGTGCACCCTGGAGAACAACGAGTTGGAAAGCATGTGAAAGTGCGCATCGTTGTATTTACCTTGCCTCCCCACTATTTCGGCCACATGTTCGGAGCTTGGCACGGGGACGCACTCCGTTATGTTGCAGCCCCGTCCTTTGGTTTCGGTGGGCGAGCTCTCGTACAGGGCGCACAACTTGTTCTTCCCTTGTAACATCCCTGGATCTGCTTGGATGTGATTGTGGTGGTTATCGTTACTCCTGTCTTGAACTCCTCCACCACCACCTCCACCCGCAGGAGCCCGGTCCTCGCCCTCTCCAAGACCCAGCAGCGACAGTTGGCCCAGCGCAACTCTAAGGGCTCGGGAATCGTCCTCCTCTTCCTCGGTTGGCACCAGGAGACCTTCGCTGCCGAAGCCGGAGCCGGCTAAATCCCCGCCGTAGCCCCCATTTTTCTCCATTATCCCTGCTAGAACCAGCAAGCTAGGCATGGCTAACAAAAGAGTGTGAGACAAAGACACTGGTAAGAGACTGGAGAAACAGCACCCTCGCCGCCACCCCGCCCCCTCCTGGTCCTAGTCCCCCTTTGCGCTAGTCCCTCCCACAGACCAGCCCCCTCTCCGGTTCCGAAACGCAGAAGGCGATCGGGACACAAGGATGTCTGCGCCGAGAGGGGCCAGGCCAAGCGATGCTCCACCCCGTCTGGTTCGCTCAGTCCCCGACTATGGCAAGCCTCTTCTACATGTATTCCCCAGAATCAGTCTATTTTTATGTCTTAGGGGCATGCTTGTTTGTATTTTTCTTACAAAATATACAGCTTTATTTTTGTTAAAATATTACACAGAAATTGAATCAAATTAATAAATTTTTATATATTTTTTCAATTTCGTATTTGTATAATATATTGTGTGTTTAGGATATTTTTCATGTAATTATAATAGAATATCTACTAATATAACTATAACAAGCAAATTAGTTAAAAAAATAGAAAAGAAACAACATAATATGCACTATGCATATTTTAATATTATGTTATTATGTTAATTTATCATAGTATTGTGTATCCAGATAATCTAAATTAATTTTTATAATTTCTATTATATAAATTATATAAGAGTAATACTGGTTCAAAATGACTGTAATGATAAAGTAACTATAAACAAAAAACACTGTTTTAATTCTACCTTGTAATAAAAAATAATTATATAAAAAAAAATAAAAACAATATACATTATACATATTTTAGTATTATTGTTTTGTTGTGATGTATTATTTGTAGTAATACGTATCCAGTTACAATTATGGGACATTTAACAACATATTGTTTTTATTGATCGGTTAGTTGATTGGTTTATAGATTGATTGCATGGTAATTGAATCACCTTCATTGAGTCATCATTATTCATAAAAAGTATTAATATGAACACCAGTAAAGAATACCAGCATTACACACACACACAAAAAATATATATATTAAGAAAATTGTATATTAGTAAAATTTATATTAGTCTACTTTGTATATCCTTTAAGCCTGAGAAATACACTGGTCTCTATTAATAACTTATATAATAATACTAAAAATAATCGCTATTTTTAGTGTTGTTGTTAAATAACTATTTATTTCTATTTCTAAAATGGATAAGCTACTGATGTAAAATAATAAATGTTCAAACAGCTTGCCATGCCCTGCCTCGCTGAGACAGTAACCGTCCATCCATCTATCCATCCACCCATCCATCCATCCCGTTGCATTTAAGACTCCTTTGTCAACCAGCAACTCACTTCTAATGAATAATCTAAAACATAATTTTATGCCGTAAATATTAGGCTACAACATCATAGTTCATTGTGTTGTGTTGTGAGGAGAGGCGTGCCAGAATGATCACACATGTGCGCCTGAAAACAACACCATGCAGCTGCCGCATGCATCTCAACAGCAGCACTTCTGGTGGGATGTTTGATCAACGGAGTGTCGTAACATGACCGAGAATATGCAGCGAGTGTCGAGGAACTGAAATATCTGGCCCCAATATTTTATCCATACTGAAATAATTAAACTGACTTAACGTGGGGGTCCGCCCACCCTGTTTGCCGTTGGTTGCAGCGGGTCACTGAGTTGTTGTTTGGACTACCGTTGCGCACTGAGAGGCGCTGAGAAGAGACGCGGGGAGTTATTATCAGACAGACGTTGCAGGATCTGCACTGCACATTTATGGTAGAGAGAGAGAGAGAGAGAGAGAGGAGAGCGAGCACGTGTCTAGCAACATCTCAGGCAAACCTTGAACAAAGAGCATTCGTGTTTCCACCTCAGACGATATACTGTCCTCATGATGCCACGCCTGGCGGCAAAGATGAAATCTGGAACAACAACAGCAGCAACAGCAGCAATAATACTAACACTAATACAAATATATTATTTGAATTTTAGAACTGATACTAGATGTTGATATATAAAATAGTATTAAAACATTAAATATTATTTAACAAATATATTATTTATATTAAGCAAATTGATAACACTAGTAGTTACACTTTTTACCAATTAATATATTCAAAAAAAATAAAAAATAAATATGATTTTTATATTAAATATTAAACATATTAATTTCTTGTCTTATTGTATACTAAAATGGTAATTCATATTTTATTTCGGAAAATCAGACTCCGTACTGACATATTTAACCTATACAAAATCAACTGAAAAACTTTTGAACATAAAAAAAAATATTTTTAAAATACATGTACATATCTAATATATATATATATTTATTTTATTTAATTTGATTATACAGTGACCTTAAAGTGGTGTTGTCACAATACATGGGGTAAGTTGTCACAATGGAAGATATTATTTATAGTTTAGTTAGAGTTAGATAAAACTGTTTAAACACTAATAATAAAAAATACAACGTGTGTGTGTGTGTTAAAATAATTCTTATAAATAATATACATAAATATATGATTTGATGAAATGCAGGTGTATACTTACAAATGCATGCAATGTATCAGCTTTGGAAAAAAAAAATTGGTTATGGTGATGACATGCAAGTATAGTGTAGTAACTGATTTCATTTACATATTGACTACACAGAATGTCATATTTATTTACCATCAAAGGCAAGCATACTTAACTGTTTTCTTAGGAAATGCTTATGGAAAATATAGAGCCGATTGTTTACACTCAGCCTCTTCTCATTTGCATTTTAAGTTTTTCCAGTGTGGTCCGTTGGTCAGTCAGACAGTTGGACACTTAAAGTTGCTTCAGCATGAGTTGATCAGATGGCAGCACTAATAAGAGATGTACATAACGGGTCTTCCTCATATTTTCTGGATCAATGCCAGCACCTTAGTGACAGTCAGTATGTCCAAAAGGTCATTTGCCTCCATTAATGGTCTCCACTGGGAGCCCAAGGCCCAAATCAATATCAGCTATGGATAACAGATCATGTTTCCCTGCTTGTGCCGTCTGTCTGTGGGCCTGGGTCTTTTGTCCTCCTTTTGTCTTTCTGCTCATTCACTTTGCTTGTTTCTGTCAAATCTGCGTCTAGTCATTGGAAGCGTCTCTCAAAGTCTGTGCTGAACATTCTCTTTCCTGGCAGAGCCAACGTGTTTGCATATACTCATATACACATATAGTACTCACTACACCCACATTCTGTAAATAATGACCTAATATGACATCATCCAGCAGAGGATTTGTCAGTACACACACATGCCGTAATGTGGTGTCACATAACAATGACATGAATAAGTCAGCCTTAATACCTTAAACTGAATTAATACACAACAGAATTCTAATAAAAAAATAAATAAATCATAATTCATTCACATATATGATATAAATATGTTATATGCGAACAAATTATGATTGATATAATTTCAGTATTAGTTAATCGCACTTAATAAGAATTACTTGATTGTCAGAATCCATATTAAGTGTGATTATTTAAGACTTAATTAATACAGAATTATGTAAATCCTATATATAATATAATAATATATGGATTACATAATTTGTAAATAACAGTGATAGCAACGACAGCAATAATAATATTAATAATAATAGCATGGCAAAACAAATAAATGATTAAAAAAGACCCACTTACCTATATTTTTGATCTAATATTTGTCAATTCATTGCTGTTTTTTTCTGTATTTTAAGCACAAATAGTTATGAATTTAATATGGCTTGTGAAAGTTACAAAATCCATATTAAGTGTGTCTAATTAATAATTAATTAATGCATAATAAAATACAGTATATAATATATATAATAATACATAATGTTATATAATATATAAATTCTATACTAATTAATCACACTGAATATGGACTACATGATCAGTGTTTATTTATTTGTAAATTACAATAACATAATAATAATATATATAATATTACCTCTATAATAAGTGCTGATATTCTCGTGCTTTATCAATTATGTTTCAAGAGATATTATTATCAATGGCCATCAATCAGGTCTTGCTGCATTGATCTCTATGATTACCCCTCCTTTCGCTCTCTCTCTCTCTCTCTCTCTCTCTCTCTCTCTCTCTCACACACACACACACACACACACACACACACACACACACACTTGGGGTTTACATTGATGTTAAATGCTTCTCTGCGCTGGGAATATGAGTCAGGTGAGTATGACCTCATCTTTTTTTCCTGTGCTATGATGTAATGTATATCTCTCTGTCTCTCTTTCTCCTCTGTGAGCCAATCATTAGAGGTGCTTCACCGATGACACACCCCACTGATGATTCAGATTCTCACTGTCACATGATGCTCACACCTTCAGGTGATCTCACTGTACAGATGGCTCATTGCCAACAAAACCACTGCACCTACATTTTGATTATCTTTCTTAAAAAATAAAAATAAAAAATCAGTTAAGGTTCGATTTAGATGTATTAGTTTTCTTTTTGGAATTAATCAATGAATCAATGAATCAATTAAATAATTATTTTTTTCAATTAATCTTTCTAGAAAACTTCACATCAGTTGAAATGACAAACAAATATAAATCCAGACTACATTTATGTAAATAATTTATATAAGCTACCATGTAGCTAGTTGTTATGCAGAATTATTTGTTTATTATATGATTATAAATTTCAGTTTAGGGGCCTATATTTGACTGTTTCTGTTTCATGCATCTGAGCACAAGGCTTTAAATCGTTTAACGTTTTTAAGATTCAAGTGTGTCCAAAAATGTGACTTAGCGTTCAAAGTGATTTGTGTCACACAGGTGCAGCACGTGCTGTCGAGGTTAGAGGTTGCTTTTCCACTGCAGACAGTTGCATTACTTTTGTTAAATGTGATCACATTTATCTATTTTGCTCTATATGTAAATCTATTTTATACGGTTCACACATAAATACAATGATAATAAGCATATCTTCTTTCAAAGGAATGCACTTTAAGCTGAAAGTATTTCGCTGATTTTTACAAAGGTTCTCATATACCCTCTGCTGGCGGGAAAAACGAACTGCAAATACTCAAATGGTACAGTACAGAATGGAATTTACTGCAAAATTGTTAGTGCTGTCCTAATTTATTGTAACATTTAAGCTATATCTAATCATATTGTACATTATTTCTGTTTGTCGTGGGATTATATAACACCAATATGTCTGAATATAGAAAACTACTAATTAACTCATAAACACATTATACATTTTACATTTAACACAAGACTAAGAAACCACAGTGAAATAAATTGAGCCTGTTTCTGTCAAAATAAATGCCACTGAATTCACCTTGTATGTATGCTATAGAAATAACTTGTTAATATAAAGTGCAAATATAAATTAATTCAGTGCTAATATACATGGAAAAGTTACATTTTCCATGCTCTCACTGAAGGTGACGATTTGCTTTGGAATAAGGTAAAGAAAAGTCAATGATTGATCGATTCATTAAGATTCTCATTTTATGAAAAATAAGCAGTAAGTCTTTTTCCTGTGTACTAGAAACATGTTTTAGGCCTCTTTGACTTCTGGGAGATGTCACAGACAGTTTGAGAAAAACAAGAAACATGCAGGAATGTAGCAAAGAATGTATTTTTGTAAATGAACATGTTTCTTTAACGTGGCAAGAGAATGACACAATCTGAAAATTAAAACATAGAAACTCAATCATTAAAATCAAACCTTTTCATACTGAAATCTACTTATGCATCATCAACCAAAATATTAAAATGAACAACACCCCACTAATTTATTTTACTTTATTCCACTAATCTGACACTGATCATAATCAACAAATATACGGCATATGTTCTGTATAATTTAAAATTGTATAAATCTCACGAACAATTACAGTAAAACTAAATTATCTGAAAAATAAAATAAAATACAGTTACCAAAAAAAACAAAAAAACAATTGTACTACCTCATATGGTTGTGTATCATGGTTTCCACAGAAATATGAAGCAGCATAGCTGTTGTTTTAGTCTAATCTGCTCTGGAAATTTATTCATATTTTACCTAAGCACGAAGTTTGTGGTATAATACATATGGAATGTTATGAATAACAGTAAACATTGTTACAGTTTTGTATGTTAACTTAATATTATATGAAAAGTGCTCAACTTTATTAACATAGTGTATTTGATTTGTTTTCACACGCATCAGAAATCATGTCTCACAGCTAGAAAAAGCTTCAAGCTGATGTTGCCAGACTATAGTATATCATTAAAGGCTGTGGGTTGAGCTGTAAATTACATTTTGTGCACAGAGATAAACTAAATATTTTATCTACTTGACAGTTATTGATTAATAGCTAGGTTTTTTTTAGTTCATGGAGCAATTTTAATTGAAACATTTTTGAATTTCAACTATTGTGTTTGACTAAGATTAGAATATACGTTTTTTACAATAAAAAAAAAAAAAAAGTTTGTTTGCATAACAAAACATAACATAACATAATTATATTTCACTTATCTATATTCTTTATACATAAGTTACGTTTCAAAGTGCTCTGATTATAGCATTTTAACATCTAAATAAAAACTCCAAGCACTGAAACTGAACTGAAACTAAACAAAAAAATGTTACACCTCTTGTTTCTGAATTCCTAAAAGCATGTAGATGTTGTTATGGTGTAAGACTTTTATTTTTTATTTAAAAAAGTGTTTTCCCCACAGATTTTTAAATTATAGAAATATATAGACATCAAGAGCATGTATGCATACAAAGTTAAACCAATAACAGAACATCAAAAATAGATGAGCAATTAATTCCATCTGATTCTACCATAACACATATACAATTTATGCATCAAGATACATTTATATATATATATATATATGTGTGTGTGTGTGTGTGTGTGTGTGTGCGTAAATATAATGCAATAAAAAATGTATAACTGATGTTCCAAGCTATTCAAATAAAAAAAAAAATACAATGTTAATATTAATCATAATCAGACTCTTTGAAATTTACAGTCAGACAATCAGAAAACCCCACACTTGATCACCAGAGGGTCACCAAATTTATCAGTCAGCAGTAAATGTCTCTAGAAATTAAACGGAAAGGGAAAAGAATACTTTTATGGGAGAAACATACAGAACAGCTTAGTAATGCATAGAGGCAAGTCTGTCTCACAACCCTTATTTTCATCCGTGTTAAATTGGTGTCGAACCTGACTAAGGTTTATTCATTAAAAACGTTAATTTAAAAATATATTAACATTCTTTTTCTAAAGATATTTTTAAGCCATGTTGGTTCTTCTATCCATTATACAAGGATAATTTGTCAATTAATTTACCAGAAACCCGGTATGTTTATAGTTCATATAGATTTAAAGAAAAGTAATTATTGAATGTTAACAAACTTAATAAATTAACCCTGTCCTAACATTATTATACTAACATTTATGATGTTACTATAGACTAATCTTACTGGAACCAAAATTTCAGTGCATTTAAAGCTAAGTGTCTTGTGATAGCTTTAATTCTCTATAGTCCCAGGCTACATTCAGGTCTTCCACACTTTTAAACCAATAAAGTTGTTTCCAGTTCTTAGTGATCAAAGCATAAAATTGATATATTTATTTATTTACAATTAATCCATGTCTGTTGCAATTCAGAACTTCATACTTTATGTTAAGTGTAGTAATTCAAAGATGCACTCTCAGATCAACCACCAGAGCTCCCTGTTATCCCATTTGTTCCCCTCATTCTTCACACACACCTTTCTAATTCCTTGTAACGCGTATCATTTTGTGTTATTGAAAATAGTTTTAAGTTTGTAATGATTTCTGTTCAGTCTTGAGATCAGTTTCTTTCCACTGGTTATTAGGCAACTCAACTGCTTTTCAGCTATTTTACATTTAATGCACATTGTTCATAATGGCTCTGTTTAATTATTACTTTTTCCAAACAACGAAATCACAATTTAAAAATGTTCCAGCTCCCTCATTAATACTCAGTTTCACCAGCAGAGGTCCCTGTCATCCAATTTGTCCCTATAATTTCTCTCTTACATACACAATTTCTACACATTCACATAATCTTATCTGTTGTCAAAAGCTTTTTCTACTACTTGATGACTGTATAGTCTTGTAACTTTTTACATTTTTAATCATATATCTAAATTTTCAATTTTTTTAATTGTATTTTATTTATTTTGGAGTTGTTTTGTACAGCACCTTGGACAGCAGTGTTGCTGTAATTTGTGTGCTTTATAAATAAATAAACAAACAAACAAACATTGGGTTTCTATGATTTATTGGGACATTCCACAGACATAAAATATTTTTCTCCTGTACAAATTGTATTTGTAGGGGAATAATCACCTAAACCTACACCTAAATCTACCCTGACAGAAAACTTTCTGCATTTTGAGATTTTCAAAACACTTCATTCTGTATGATTTATAAGCTTGTTTTCTCATGAGGACAAAAAATGTCAAAATGTACTGGTATAACTATCCTTGTGGGGACAAGGGTACCACCCCTCCCACAATGAAACATCTGATATCTCTGATTTAAATTAAATGTTCAGAATGTTCAGAAATGACACTGGTTACCGGAAACATACATTTTTACTGCTTTATGTGCAGCATTAACTAATCCCTGAAACATCTAATATGCTGACGTGAATTCAAGAACAAGAGGGGCAACATTTTTACACAAGAACCTTTCCTGTAAATACTGTTTGAAGTTTAATTTAGAACAGAGATGCTCTGATAACCAGAGGGGTTGAAAGCTACACACAATATAACATGCCATTTTAAAAATGTTAGGTTTGTATATAAAGAATGAAGTGTTTTTGTAAAGGTGAGATATGATGATTGTGACGTCCCTGCTGATGGAAAGATGAGTGATGGACAAGATCTTTAAGACACTACAGTAACTTACTGTAAATATCATTGAGGTTCAAATATGAATATTTTTTTCATGTCATTCAGATGAATTAACACACTGATGTTAATACTGACTTTCTACAGGAATTCCCAGATGATACTTTTGAAAAATATATATGTTGGTTGTTTTCTCAATGACTAAAGTTTACTTAACATAAGCCCATTATGTATTTAACTTGGATGTATGGATGGATTTGGTTGGATTTAACTGGAATGGTTTGGGTGAAACAAAGTAAAGTAGCATTTGATTTAACAGATGTTAAATGGACTGAAAAGGTAAATGAATCGGTAAAAAGATGATTTTTTTAAATCTATATTCTTATCTATATTCTTATTCTTAAATCTATATCTATATTCATTAACAAATTAAAGAAAAGTCACTGATTGATAGATTGATTTGACTGACTTCTAAGAAATGTTATGAAACAGGTTGGGAACAACAAGAAACTTCTCGGTTACGTATGGTATCCCTAACAAATACAAGAGTGACTGCATCATATAATAATTATTAATAATATTAATAATGTTCATCGTCTGGCTGACTACGTCTTGTATTAATTTTTCTAAAATTCCTGTCATACGTGCACAAACTGACAGTCACCACTTATAAGCTATTACTAAATATTGTAGAAACATAATTTTCTGTAAAAAAGTTAAAAAAAAGTTTAAAGTTGCTTTGTAACGATTTGTATTGTAAAAAGCGCTATACAAATAAACTTGAATAGAATTGAATTGTTCCCTGAAGTAGGGAACGGAGACGTCACGTCGGTGACTGGCGAAATTGGGATATCGCTTCGAAAGATCAATCTACTTCAAGTGTAAACTAAATGAGCCTATTCCACATTGACATGCAATTATTGCATCCAGCTGCTACCATAGGTGTCAAGTAACGAAGTAAAAATACTTTGTTACCTTATTTAAGTAGAAATTTTGGGTATTTATACTTTACTGGAGTAATAATTTTTCAGCCGACTTTTTACTTCTACTCCTTACATTTTCACGCAAGTATCTGTACTTTCTACTCCTTACATTTAAAAAATAGGTTAATTACTGCTACTTCATTTCAGGCTTGTTGTCTTTCCGGCTTGTCATCGTTAAAAAAAAAAAAAAAAAACCTATCCAGATAAATCGCGCCATCCGGATGGAGTGAATTTGATTGTGGTTGGATGAGAAGTATAAACATATACCATTCTGACACAGCACATCGGACCTGCACATGACACACATCACACATCAAAGACATAGCCAGTGTTGGGTTCATTTATCAAAAATTTCTTTCTTAAAATGTATTATTTCTCACTACTGGCTTTATCTTTATCAAATGGGTGCTTTCTCTTCTTCCTTCGCAAATTAAGCTACTGTAGGTAGTTCGGTAGTGAGAGGTTTGAATAAATTAACATTTGTTAACTTGGATTAAAGGGGGGGTGAAATGCTATTTCATGCATACTGAGTTTTTTACACTGTTAAAGAGTTGGATTCCCATGCTAAACATGGACAAAGTTTCAAAAATTAAGTTGTACGTTTGAAGGAGTATTTCTGTTCCAAAAATACTCCTTCCGGTTTGTCACAAGTTTCGGAAAGTTTTTTTCGAGTATGGCTCTGTGTGACGTTAGATGGAGTGGAATTTCCTTATATGGGTCCTGAGGACACTTCTGCCGGAAGAGCGCGCGCTCCCGTATAGCAGAGCAGAGAGAGGCTGTGCACAGACAATCACTGATCACAGCGAGAGCGTCGCGAAATGTCACAAAAGAAGTGTGTTTTTGGTTGCCAGGGCAAGACAACCCTGCACAGATTACCAAAAGAGAAACAGCATTAAGGGACCAGTGGATGGAGTTTATTTTTACAGAGCATCAACGGAGTTGTGCAAGTGTTTGTGTTTGTTCCCCTGCATTTCTAAGATGCTTGTTTTACAAATAAGGCCCAGGCTGACGCTGGATTTGCACATCGTTTATTTCTTAAGGATAAAAAAAAACCCGAAAAAGGGTCACGATCGTGTGTTGGAACCGCAGGCGGTGAGTAAAACTGCTTCAAATATCTCTGTGTTGTTAACTTAGCTATCGGCGCGTAAGCACATCAAGTAAACAACATGCGATGTTGTCATCAAACTGCACGAGTAAAACTGCTTCAAATATCTCTGTGTTGTTTACTTAGCTATCAGCGCGTAAGCACATCAAGTAAACAACATGCGATGTTGTTATCAAACTGCACTTTCCACATGTACAGCTTAAAAAAAAAAAAAAAAAAGACGACAAAGTGGAACTTAGTCATTTTCCAAAACCGCTAAGCAAATATATACAGTTTCAGTACATACCACATAGAGAAGCCTTTGCTGATGCTGCTCTTGTTCAATTTCAGCCTCTGGATCTGTGTCACAGCTTCCAGACGCGCTCAACACAAAATCCTACTGGCGCTCGTGATTCTTTAGCTCCGCCCACACGTCACGCCTCTAGGCGCTCGTGTTTTTCCGGGAAAAATCGGTACAGACTATCTTTCTCTTATGAATATAATAAAACTAAAGACTTTTTGGAGTTATGAAGGATGCAGTACTACTCTATAGGTACTCAAGATTAACAGGATATTGAGTGAAAACGAGCATTTCACCCCCCCTTTAAACATTCATTTTGACAGCATGTAGTTTCATAACAAGGTTCGAGAGGAGTACGTCAGATACTTAGCCTAATTAGCACAGGTGGAGCCACTTAAGATAATCAACCTTAGGGTATAAATACAGCTGACTTAGCCTACCTGTCTTCCCTTTAGACAACCAAATTGTTCTTATTATTGAACCCCCTGTCAGGTGCTGCAAGAGTGCTCCTGGTTGAGCCAACCTTTGCCTATTCCGTTGAGTCAGTATCGTTTTGCCAACCAGCAAAGCTTGCTCATCTAACGTTGCAAGTATTAAACTCCTATCAGATGCTGCAAAGAGCAGTTAAGCAATCTTGGCCTTTCTGTCTTACATCAGTGAGGCTACCCGTTCAATGCAGTGAGTATTGAGCTCCCATCGGATATCGGTGAAAGCCTCCTGGCTAGACAACTGACTTTGTCCTCTCCAATCCAACCATACTAGTCCATCTTCGAATACCTCCTCCTTAGAAATTATCAGACGCAATTCTCCCATGAACCTCTATTTTAGACGAAGAAAAAAAAAATTCGGAGAGGCTTTCCCATTTGATGTCATGAGTATTTACCTCCCATCAGACGTCGGTGAGAGCCTCCCATCTAGACAACATTACTTTTTCCTTTATACGGTCGGCGAGGCTTACCCATTCGACACTGTGAGTATTGAGCTCCTGTCGGATTTTGGCGAGAGTCTCCCGGCTAGACAACTTTTTTCATCCTTTGCTCAAAAAAAGGCTTAGCCATCCGATGCTGTCAGTATTGAGCTCCCATGGGATGCTTGTGCAAGCCTCCAGGCCACACCCTTACCTTTTCCTCCTACGGTCAGCGAGGCTTACCCATTCGATACCTTGAGTATTGAGCTCCCATTAGACGCCGACAAGAGCCTCCTGGCAACACAACTTTACCCTTTCCGTCTTGCATCTGGAGAGGCTTACCTGTTCGATGCCTTGAGTATTGAGCTCCCATCGGATGTTGGCAAGAGCCTCCCAGCTAGACAACCTTACCTTTTCCTTTCTACGGTCGGCGATGCTTACCCGTTTGGTGTACCTGAGCTCCCATTGGATGTCGGCGAGAGTCTCACGGCCACCTAACTTTTCGTTCCTGTTTGATGGGTGACGATGCTCGGTATGACGACAAGAGTCTCGACCTTCCACCAAACTCTCTCCAAATCTTTTCCCCCCGCCTGGTGAGGCTTACCCATTAGATGTTCTGAGTCCTGATCTCCCATCGGTGCTGCGAGAGCCTGCGGAGTCGGGGTTTTCCTTTCCTCGCTCCCCGGCCAGCGAGGCTTACCCGTCTGATGCCGTTGAGTATTGTGCTCGTGTCAGATGTCGGCGAGAGTGCTCCCGGTTGGGTTTTCTTTACGTGCTGCCCACAAACAGATCTTATCCATCTGATGCCATGAGTATTGATCTCCTGTCAGGTGTCACAAGTGTCCTCTTTGTTGGTGGCTCAAAGCCTGTTTATCTGCTTAACTGAGAGGACCTACACATCCGTCGTCCTGAGTCTTGATCTCCAGTCGGAGGCTTCATGGGTCCTCTCGGTCAGTTATCTGCCCTGGTTGCCCACTGATTAGCAGGGGCTCATCAGCCAGTAGGGCCCGTACGCCAACACCGTGACCTATTCCAGTCAAGGCAACTCGGGCCCTCCTGGTCAGGCTATTGAATCACGTAGGTTAGAGTTAACCTACTCTAGGTTCGGGCCATTCCCGAGCTCGGAGCCCTTCCCCCGACAGCACGCCAAATATGCATTATAATACTTCAGCTAATTATATGTAAGTGTGAACTCGTGAAACTAATGTTTATTGTAAACAGACAGCCTTACAAGGTTAATTGTTACTAAGCCTGCCCTGGGTACACCAATTTTCTTGTCCATTGCCCTCGCAGATTCCTGCACCTAAGCTTGGGTGTACATTTACATTCCATTAAAGGTTATTGATGACATGCCTCTGAAGTTTGACTTTTTGCACCATTACAATGCTTATGCAACTAGTCATCATATCTCTAGTTCTTTAATGTATTTGCATTGTACTGAAGTGCGTTCATTTTCAATGGGCATATGGTGCTTAAACAGTTAGGCTAGTGCATCCCAAAATTTTCAACATGAACATTTAAATATAACATTATAGTCATTATGGCCTATGGCCTTTAGAAAAATGTTTTTTTGAGGAGGTGAGGTAGTGCACAATAGGCCCCTTTGGAGCAAATACACACAAAGCATCCATTTAGGTCTATATGGAGAAATTTGAGGTGATTAAAACCCTTTTGGAAGGCAGAAGTCTGCCGGGGAAATATAGGCCATGAACGGTTCAGTTGTTAAGTGATGACGTAAGAAGCGCTGTTTCCGTGTCCAAGTCTCAAACTCACTTCATTTGAGAATACTACCTCAGCAGCCGTTTATGAGCAAAGTTTATACATATTAATCATTTAAGCTAAACGTTTTCAAACTTACGGTGTACACTACAGTCTCCGTGCTCACAGCATCCCAAACACAAATCATTTTTATATTTATTTATATTTTCATTATCTGACTGTCTGGGACTACAGTATGGAGTTAAAGGTTAGGATTATAACTTTTTCGGTAGTATTATATCACATTATAAGTGTATATTAGCACCTTTTTTTTGTTTTCTTGTGGTATCTGATAGAGCATTTGCACACGGAAGCGGTGCTACGTGACATCAGACTTAAAAAAGCCAATACGAATAGCTCTACACGAAGGCTATAGAACCTAGTGAACATGTTAGGGGTCGCCCAGCCCCCAGCTCTACAAATATCTATCAGCGAGACACCATGAGCCAGCGCCAAGGGGGATGCAACACTTCTAGTTGAGTAAGCTCGCAACCTGAACAGGGAGGTAAAAACCCTGTGCCTTATAAGCCAGGGTTATGTCATCCACAATCCAGTGGGCCAGCCTCTTTTAGATTGCATTCCCCTTCTGCTGGCCTCCATAACAGACAAAGAGCTGGTCTGAGGTCCTGAAGCTTTGTTTTTCCGGTCTACGTAGCATCTCAATGTTCGGACGGGACAGAGCAAAGCCAGGGCTGGGTCTGCCTCCTCCAGGGGCAGCACTTGCAGGTTCACCACTTGGTCTTTGAAGGGTGTAGTGGGAACCTTAGGCAGAGGAATCGGCTGTCGTGAGGAGTACTACTTCGGGGAACCAAGTTTGAGTGGGCCAATGCGGCGCCACTAGCAAGACTTGCTCCTCGTCCTCCTGGACTTTGCACAGTGTCTTTGCGAGAAGGCGCACTGGGGGAAGGCTCTGAACTGTCTCCAAATCAGCTGGATCATCAGGGGATGGAATCGCCATTCTCTCAGGAGCATTGCCCAAGACAGTTCATCGACTGTTTGGTTGAGCAGGCCCAGAATGTGTGCCTGTTTCTGGCAGTTAAAGGTGCCTTCCATGACTTGGTGAGCTCATCATGCACTTCCGGGAGTAAAGGCACTGTTGCAGGCACTGAAAACCAGCGCAGGCTGCACCAAAAAACCAATCATCCAGCATTGATGGCTCAGGATGCGGTGGAGGATTCCACTCAAGCCCTACCATCTTGGTGGCCCGGGAAAGCATAACTGCCATCTCTGGGACTCGGCCCCCCTGAAGGTAGCGGATGCCTGGTTGGTCACGAGATGGTCACTTCCCGCAATGGGAACATGATGCATATACAAAGGCCACCTCAGGGTTCTTGACACTCAGACATGTGAGGCAGCGATCCTGACCATCACCCAGTGACAGGTAATGACCGCATCCAGAAAGAGCTCTTTTAGAGGAAATTGCTCTTTTAGTGCTGAGGTGCACAGGGGAGATGGCCGCTTCCAACATGACAGTGTTCACTTGACACTAGAATAACCGCCGCTAAAGCTTCATCTCGCCATCACAGAAAGCTTCCGAGAGTGTGCTAAACACGTAGTTCACCGTTTACTGCAGAGCAAAATTATACTGTCGCTAGGCTCCGAAGTGAAAAGCTGGTATATGCATTGCACCTGCTGCCTTCTTATACTCACGCTGTGACCAGCAGCTGCTGGATGCAATAATAGCATGTCAATGTGCATTGACTTGTTTAGTTTACACTCAAAGTAGATTGGTCTATCGAAGCAATATCCCAATTTCGTTGGTCACCAACGTGAGATTGAGAGTGACCGACTGAAAGGAAACAAAAATGTACCTAAGAATGTTGTTTAAGTTTCTTTAACATGACAAGAAAATTAGAAGATGCCTTAGAAAAACACAGCAGCGCACTTTGACAAATATTGTAGCTAAAATAGTTCATTCTAGTTATAATATAGATAGATAGATAGATAGATATTTTACATAAGTGTTTTTGTTATCTTTTAGGACATCAGAGTGCTTATGATCAATGTTAGCATACAGATCTGTTAAAATCAGACCTTTTGATACTGTGTTTTTGTTATTCAATTTGTGAAAGAACAAATTGAAAGAACATTTTATAACTTATTTTTTTGTGATTCCTCAAGTGGTGAAACAACAAACTGCAATGTGGCACATTCCACATTTCCACTTTCTTTTAAGAGACTGTAAAGTAAAAAATGTAAAAGTTAAAAACACACATGAGATTTTTCTGAGGCATGAAAAATGAACTTCTGCGCAGTAACATCTCGTAAGTTCTGAGCGTGAAACTTCAAACAATGCGTATATCAACTAGGAAGACTGGAACAAACCTGTAATTAATCCTTGTATTAATCAACCAATATATTAAAATTCACATCACATGTCTGGTGTTGTTGTTCCATCTAGAACTACCTGATGACTCACTTTGTCATACTTACCTGTCCTCATCTTGTCTTCTATCACTTCAGTCACACCCGCCACCTGTTTCTGATCCAGCTCATTCTGTGAACCTGTTTACTCACCTGTTTCCATCATTTGACTTTCTGTTGTTCCTGCTTATACATGACCTCTGTGTCATTTTATGTTATTGTGACACATGCATGTTCTGTGTTAATTGTGGTAATTTATTATATCTTGACTTTTACAGTTTATAGTTTATAGTTAGAGTCATCTTGAGAATCTTTTAAAGCTGGAAAATTTCAAGGAAAATGCAGATGTGTGGGCAATACGAGTCCTCGTCTTTCCTTGGAAAATCTCAACGGTCTGAGCATGTTATGATGGCCCACATGTGTGAATGAGACAGACTGTAATGGCTGTTATCTGATTATTATATTAGCATTTTTTGATAATAGGGGATCAAATATTTCATTTTTGTTTTAGGTTATGAGTTCCTCACAATGAGGATATTGCCATATACTTATGCTACCAGTTTGCATTGAAAGACTATTTCAAATACATTAAAAACTGATGCTTTCCTTTCATTATCCTCTTTCATATTTTATGTTTCCTTTTTATTTTTGTAATGAGCATCAGCAGTCCTAGATTAACTTTTTTTCTATCTGGTTTTGAAAGTTTTATAAATCTCAAGGAGTAAACCAGATTATCAAAATCACTGGTTAGATTAGATTTTAACTTTGACTCTAAATCAGTGATTTGCTTTCAGTTTTTCAGTTCTTTATTTGCAGATACCACAAAAATAAAATGAAACCGAAATAAGAGCTACATTTTTTGTGATTTTTTTTATGAAACAACATTTATTTTCCTGTAATATTCAGACATGATAATTAAAATATTTAATGGTAAAAATGTTGAAGATTAGCAAACAGGCAGTGAATTCATAAAGTGATTTTTTTTAGCTTGTATGCGTACACTCGTAGAAAACAATTTCCAAGATGCTTTTCATCAAGTATGTGTGTGGTTTTTCACTTTTTCTTTTTTTGCTAATGTTGGAGGCTTCTTTCTAAAGGGACAATATTTATGACCCAAATCTTAAAAATTGAAAAATTGAACTTGTGATCCAACCAGGGTTGATTTTGCCCCTATTTGGCAGATCAGTTTGTGTTATTGTCAAGTAATGATGTCAGAATTATGTTCTGTTTTGGATTAAAGGGCTGATAATGACAAGAAAAAGATCAGTTATACCAGAGTTTGGTTTTCTATACATATCTTAGAATGTTGAACTGTCAGTTCAATCAAGAGAGCGAATGCATAAAAAAGACATGTATGAACCAGTAAATGAACTCCATACAATAATTTCTAATGATTTGCATGAATATGAATCTAAAAACAGGCACCACAATTTTTAACATTCCATAGAGCTGTTTTACTTTTCTATTAATTTTTTTAAATCATAAGCATTGATATGTTACAGATTTTTTTTCTATAAAATCATTTTAATTATAAACTCAACCATTGTGTAACTGAGACAGTATTGACCATCTTTAGCAGTGCATCTGCATCTGTCCAATTTTCTTGAATCTTGAAAACTTGAATCAGGCGTTAATATGATTGATGTGAGCTAATCTCTATCAGTAAAACAGAAAGGAAAAGCAACATATTAGATGGTAGAGATACATGACTGATATTAGATTACATATTTGGGCTTGAAGTGCAGGTCTCTGTCAGACAGCATTGTTCTTTGACAAAAGCAATCATTTAACAGAACAACACAGGCAGAAAGGTTTTATCATAACACCACAAGAACACTTGGAATGTCCTAAGCTGTCATTAGTGCAACATCTATAGATGTCATGTGGTTTCACTATCTAATGTGTGCGTTGGGACATATCTTTGTGTCGGAAGTATTGTTGTATTTATTTTATTTTATTTTATTTATCCAAATTTCTCTCAGATGTCTTTTATACACATGAATGTCAATACTGAATTATTTTAGTTTTTCTCTCTATGATACATTAACAGCCCATTATGCACAGTAACAGAAGCTTATTACTGTAATGTCTCTGTTTCAGTTTGATTTATTTAAAATGGAGCATAGAAAAATAGCATGAAAAACAATGGTCTTATACCATTAATATAACATTATTTATTGTGCCACCATGGACACATTTCACACATACAAACTCCCCACAGAAAGAGCTTCTGGCTCAGCTGTGGCCCACACCAGGGACCTTCTTGCTGTGAGGCTATCATTTAATTTTTCTGTTGAACTTGGAACTAATTTCAGTAGCACCTTTTTTAAAGTCCTGTTCCACATGTATATACAGTGTACTTATTATATTAATTAAAATAACTGGGTAATAGCAAGGTACTTCTCCTGAACCTACCCCTAATCCTAAACTTAACCCATTTAGTTACCTTATATTACTTTAAGTACATGTAAGTGAATGTACTGTGAAGTAAAATGAAAACCACATTTCTCTATCTCTGACATCCTTATTCATACTGGCATTGACCCAAATAAATATCCATCAAATAATTTTCTCAGGTTTTAGGCAGGGAAGCACACACTCATATATTCTGTTTCTATTACTATTCTGTAGTTATATATGTATTTATATGTTCACTTTCACTGAACATTATTTGTGCTGCTATTAGCTCCATGATATTAACGTGTAATTTTGTCACATAATTTTTCTAAAAGGATGTTTATTAAAACATATACACTGCTGTGCTTAAAGACACTATTGATTTTCACCTCAGATTAATGACAAAAAAGCTAAATCCATGAGGGCAAACAGCAACCCAAAAAGAAAAAAGTAAGCAGACTGAAAGAAACATTTATTAAGAAATAATGATTGTTATATGATTGAATAATGTTGATGAGATTATTAATATTTGACTTCTTCAGCATACAAAACATTTTATTCAACTTTAGTTCAATAGGAAGGCATGCCATCTTGGAATGGGGTTGGGGGGCCCATCATTTTTATCTGAAAAAACAAATCAAGGTTATTATCATCTACTTGTTTCAGATTATTCATATGGCATTACTGGGTTGTGGCAATAGTACAGTAGAAGTGACATCGCTAATATATATATTAACCCAAAAGGACCCATAGAATTCATCTTCAAAAGTAGAAGTCATTTCAAATAAATCAATGGTTTATCGACTTTTAGTTCATTTTTAGGCAGAAATAACAGAAGGCAATGTTTCAGTGTATCTTGAGCACACTTAAAAAAGATTGATACATCAATTCTGCAATAATAAAGTGATTGTTTAGATTGTTTGTTGGTTTTGGGCAATGCTGCTTTCTCAAGTTTGTTTTCTGCAAATTGCAGACATTTACAAAATATCTTCATGCAACATGATCTTTTCTTAACATCCTAATGATTTTTGGCATATTTTTGGCTATTGCTACAAAAATACCTGTGCTACTTATGACTGGTTTTGTGGTCCAGGGTCACATACAGTCTAGGTATGTGTATCTATGTTAACTGTCATTATTCTCCTGCATATTCTAGATTATGAGCTATTCGAAATGTCTCTCTCTCTGTGTGTGTGTATTTGTTTGTGTGTGTGAGAGAGAGATTTCATATAAGCTAAATGTTCAACAATATCACTTAAGGCTAGACGCACAGCTTTTAAATTTGGTTTCCCGAAAAGCATTCATCAAGGAAAAGGAATGGCATAAACATTAACCATATGTTGATAAACATTTATTTTTATTGACCCAAAAAGCTAAATCACTGCAACCCAACAAGTACTTGATTAATTTCAGGTAATGACTTTACAGAAACTGCACAGATGTGAAAATTATACATAATAATAGGTTTGAATTTCATACTTTCAATTGATGATTCTGGAGAGATGGGCTAAAGTACAGATCTTTAAATAGAATTATGGTAATTATGCTTGAAATTATGCTTGAAGTTAATAGCAAATAGACTGGAAAAAAAATCAACATTTTGAATAAGCATAGAGATTGAGCAATAATTCATTTATATCTCTGAATGATTTGGTGTTGTGCATTAGATCTTGAAGAGCTGTATTTTGTTTCTTCAGCATAGACAACTTCGTCATTCTTAAGGACAATTGTTTGTTTGCGAGCACCCTTTCCCGTATCAGGTAAATATCGAGTAATCTTGACTTTAGTTGAATTGGAAGGCATTTCATCCTGGAATGGGGTTGGGGGGCCCATCATATTCATCTGAAAGAACAAAACAAGGAGGCTAGTTATTATCATCTACTTGTTTCAGATTATTCATATGGCATTGTTTAGATTGTACAGTAGAAGTGACATCTCTCAATTACAGAATATTAACACAAGGGCTATTAATCTTCATAAAGTAAATATTTCAGAGTGTTTCAGACACAATTACCTGTGGATAAGGCATCACAGGGTAAGACATATTACTGTTACAGGAACATGGCTGTGGTCCGTACCTTTAATTTATAAATGAGTCATGTTAATCATATGTTTTAATGAAGCTCAGTAAATGTAAATTGTTTTGTAATTATTTTGAACTAATACATATATACTAACCCAAAAGGACCCATAGAATTCATCATCACAAAATGGTAAGGATTCATTGTTGGAGATGTTTTGTAGTGGTGTGGTAAGTAGACTTGGCCGCTGAGAAAAAGTAGAAGTCATTTCAAATAAATGAACGTTTTATCGACTTTTATTTTATTTTTAGGCAGAAATAACATAATGCAATGTTTCAGTGTATCTTGAGCACACTTAAAGATTGATACAGAAATTGTGCAAAAAGAAAGTGACTGTTTAGATTGTTTGTTGGTTTTCTGATTAAACATTAAATAAATAAGTAAGACTTAAAAATAGATGTATTTTATTTATTATTAAATACAGCGTTTTCATATGACATAAATATGTACCAAACATTTTATATAAGACCTTATTAAATATAATTGGATATTATATAATATAAATATATAATTGGATATTTCCTTACCAAAGCCTTTGTGCAGTGTTCAAGCAGCTCTTCCAAGCAATGAAAGTGTTTCTAGTTGAGCATCAGACATCTATAAGCACAAGGACACAACAACTCCACCCACTAACAGCTGGATTCATGAGGCGACAAGAAAGAAACTGAAAGCAGCTCTTTTTGACATTTCTAAGAGCATCACTGAAAAGCTATTTGTTTCAACACTAAGCAGATGATTTTATGTAATTTTATGCCTTTATTAATAGGACCAAGAAATAGCAGTTGGACAGTTTAAGGACTACAAGCCAATATGTCTAATTTTGCTAATATTTTGTTCAAAATCATGTTAATTAAGAAAGAACGCTATAAGAACAAATGGTATGCCATGATGCTAAAACCTGTAAAATGAGGATGAAATGTCTACCAGATTTAAAAGACACATAAAAATTCTCCATGACAAACTGCAGCTTTTCCATGGTTGTTCATTCATTTAATGAGCAATGCTGCTTTCTCAAGTTTTGCTTTCTGAATAAATTGCAGTTAATAAGCTGATTGCAACAGTAAGTTTATTGACAAAAAAATGACTGAAAATACACGACAAATCAAAATAGAGAGAGCTGATGATCTGCTTGTAACTGTGTGCTTGACAGGTGTCTTTTATCAAACAACTCTATTAGATTATGCTTCATAAGAAAGTATATTGCAAAATAAGTCATATATTTACTGTTTTCTGAGTTTGGCTTGTGGGAGGCAAAAGTTGGCTAAGCATCAAAACTTTGACTAAAAGTACAAAAATAGGTCTAAAGTTTTGTTTCTATTCCTGGTAGACCTCCCCACATTTGCAAAAGCTGTTGTCAAACAGGATTCTGAATGAATGACACTTAAGAATGATAAATGGGACATTGTTTATGGGAAACAATGCAGAAAAACATAGTGTTTCTCATAAACCCAACCCTAAAAACTATTCCATAATAGTTGATAAAATAATAGATAATACTTATATATAAAAAAATGGAACAAGAAAATACTCAAC
The DNA here is from genome assembly GCF_023724105.1 of Carassius gibelio. NCBI lineage: Eukaryota > Metazoa > Chordata > Actinopteri > Cypriniformes > Cyprinidae > Carassius > Carassius gibelio. Next base: position 28,016,227 of record NC_068411.1, read on the forward strand.
ATTTTAGTTTCTTAAAAGTATTATTTTACTTTATACACTGGTGTTTACTTAAAATATACATGTACCATTTTTGCATCACACTTTTTAATTAAATCCAACTTGAAACAATTTGATGTAAATTAATAAGAAAACTTCTGTACATATGTTTTTTTTTTTTTTTTGACAGGTTGCAATATTACTCTGAAAAACAACAAACAAAAATCATGAATGTATTGAGCTGAAAAAAGATAACAAAAGGCAGTTTCCTTCCCTTTATTTTTTTTAAAGGCAGTCACCTGACAATTACATTTCGCCATATTCAACACGTTTCACTTCAAAATGGTTCAAATTCTTTGCTAGTTCTCATGCTAGTTGACATGAAGCATTTTAGCAACAATTCACTTCTCACATACTCTTGTGTTTATAACATTTCAAGGTTCTTTACAAGTTTTGTACCTTTCTTTTGTTTGTTTGTGTGTGTGTGTGTGTGTGTGAAACATTATATGATCAGCATGTCATGGCAATTTTTGTTTTTTAACTTTTGTGTAAATTAAGTTTAAACAACTTGTGCACGTTGCTTATACTGAAATATTTAAGGTAGCAACAGAGTTTTTAGATTAAGACAGGTTGATTTTTTCTTTTCTTTTTTCACCGTAACATTTGTTTGGGACACTCCATTAACCTTTGGTGCTGTCTGTTTATACACCTTAATAAAATACATATATAAATAAGTCATAAAAAACTCCAACATTCATCATATTCAATATATTTTAACTATAGTGTGTATAGACTATATATGTGACCCTGAGAGTCATACATCATCTGAAAGTTGAATAATTAAGCGTTGAATTGACGCACAGTTTTTTAGAGTAGGACATACAACTATTTGAAAATCTGGAATCTGAGGGTGCAAAAAAAATCAAAATATTGAGAAAATCATCTTTTAAGTTTTCAAATTGAATTTCTTAGCAATGCATATTACTAATCAAAAATAAAATTTTCATATATTTACAAAATATCTTCATGGAACATGATCTTTAATATCCTAATAATTTGTGCCGTACTTTTGGCTATTGCTACAAATATACCTGTGGTACTTATGACTGGTTTTGTGGTCCAGGGCCAAATATGGTCTACAGGTATGTGTATCCATGTTAACTGTCATTATTCTCCTGCATATTCTAGATTTCAAGCTATTTTGTAATGTCTCTCTCTCTGTGTATGTGTATGTGTATGTGTGAGAGAGAGAGATTTCACATAAGCTAAATGGATGTTTAACAATATTAATCAAGGCTAAATGCTTTTAAATTTGGTTTCCTGAAAAGCATTAATCAAGGAAAAGGAATGGAATAAACATTAACCATATGCTGATGAACATTTATTTTTATTGATTAAAAATTTGAGGACAAAAAGCAACCCAACAAGTACTTCATTTAATGACTTTTCAGAAACTGCACAAATTTGAATCTTATACATAATTATAGATATTAATTTCATACTTTCAATTGATGATTCTGTATGATGGGTGAAAGTACAGATTTTAAATGGGATTATGGTAATTATGCTAGTAATTGATTAATTTAAAGCCAATAGCAAGTAGAGTGAAACAAATCAACATTTGAATAAGCATTGAGATTGAACAATATTTCATTTATATTTCTGAATGAAATTATGTTGTGCATAACATCTTGGGTTGGGTTTTGTTTCTTCAACATAGGTAATTCGGCCATTCTTTACGACAATTTTTTGGCTGTAAGGACCTTTTCCTGAATTAGGATAATAGCGAGTCACTTCGCCATCTCTTGGAAGAGAAGGTGCACCACCCTTGAAGAAGTGAGGTGGAATTCCCTGCTAAAAACAAACAAACACATTTCACAAAACCATGGGGAGAACATGTCCAATAGAATTACTTAACTTTTTACATGCTCAGTTTATAAAGAAAATATTCACACAACATTACCTGTGCAAGAACCATTGCATTTGAGGCTTCATCATCATCTGAATCATCATTATAGATAGGTCTTCCAAACCTTTCATTTAGATGAGTACATCTTAATGACAAATTGATCACTGACATTATTCTATCAAGATTTTGACACATTTACAGGTTTTTTTTAATAATGTTTTCACAAATAACAGAACCTTCGTGTCATTTTTCAAAACTCTAGAAACATAATTCACAACCGATGATCAAAATGCATTTTTCCAAACACTTAGCACTTTTTTCCAAACGCTTGGATACAATACACATGAACTAAAGATCTTTTGTTCATTGAATAAAAATCACCAGTTTAAAATGACACAGCTTAACTATTTCAAAATGCAACTCGCATTTCATCTGAATTGATCGTCTAATCATTTTATTACAGTGATCTAACTATCAGCTGATAACAACTGCTCAACAGTCACTAAACTGTTGCATTACTCTTGAAGCATAGCTTTTTTGGAAAATGATGAATAATATTAAATGTTTAGATTATGAAAGTGAAGATACTGAGTTGAGTTCAGATCAGTTTCAAGATGCCTGTTGTTAGGTAAAAAAAAAAAAAAATTCTATATCATTATAATTGGTATTTGTTTTTCCTAAAGTAAATGTCTTTTTTAGAGGGTGATAGAGCTGGAAGCTGATGAAAACCATTCATATTTTTGGATGAGGCAGGCTTTAACCTGGCCATGACATGGAGGAGAGTGGCCCAGAATGATGTTCGCTAAGGGGACCCGACCACCCCCATTGAATGTGATTTTGAGGGGACCCCATAGCAAAATCAGTGCAATGGACCCGATGCTTCTGCAAATGCAAGGCTTCTTTAAATATATGAATGAAATATGCAATGTTTTGACACTGGACAGTCTGTGTTACAAATAATGACTGTTTTGAATTTTGTGTCTAGAGTTTTGAAAAATTACATCAAGGCTCTGAAATTTGGTGACAAAATGTTTGTAAAAATATATATATATATATATATATATATATATATATATATATATATATATATATATATATATATATATTTTTTTTTTTTTTTTTTTCATAAAATGTTATACAATATACCTTTCCAATATTTCCACTGGTACAAATATACCTACCCATAAGTTACCATCTGGTTATTGGGATTCATACCCCAGCTGTTGTTCATAGTTGGAGATGTTTTACTGGTAAGCAGATGCTACAACTGCTAGAAACAACGAAATCATTTCAAAACTATCTATGAACACTTTTCTATTTTAACTTTATATTTACACAGAACAACAGAATGCAATATAATGTAACTGTTCCTGCTGTGCATATTAATTTGTGTAAATGTGTCTAGACAAAGTTAATATTAATGCAATATAGTTTTTTTAGTACATATGTTGCTAAGCAGAGCTTAGGTATTTCTTTACAATACCATAAATATGCACAATAACATATACTTTATGTAAGATTAATTTAATTAAATCAAATATGATATTTGCTTACCAAAGTCTTTGTCTGGTTTTCAAGCAGCTCTTCAAAGCAGTGAAGGTGAATAACCAGAGATCCTTTTATACAGTACATCTCCACCCACATATCTACTGACAGGAGCAGGGGGTTGCTAAGAAAGAAACTGAAAGAAAGAATTTGCTTTCTTCTCTTATATATTCTTGAAACTTTTCTTCTTTGTTGTATTTATACACCAATCTTGTTTGTAAAAAGGTTAGATCATGTTTTATTTTTGAAAACCAAAGCATGCAAGTTACTGTATGGAAAATAATAATAATAATAATAATAATAATAATAATAATAATAATAATAATAATAATAATAATAATCAAAACCAATAGTTATTTGCCAAACAATGCAAGAGTTTGTGGCGCAGTTGAAAATGTATTCAATTAATTAGTTTTAATATTACATGTCAGTACATCTTTTTCAATAGGTCTTAGTTATTGCCACTTAGTCTGGCTATTGTCATATTTAATTTTTCACAGGAATGTTAAATGAGGATGTGCGTTCGGCGGATAATACTGTTGTTTAACAACATACCTATCATTCATCTGAAGAAAAAAAACAACTTTTACTAACAACTGTGGTAGTCAGTATAACGTCTAACTTGACTTGCTCATTTCCTTTAAAAGATGCTTTTGATTACAGAAGTGTTCATTCATTTAACAGCATCACATTTGGTAACCTGCTCATTGATTTTATTATGCAGTCAGCCAGTTACACTATGAAAAATAAAAAACAACAACAACAACAACAAAAAAACTATATTGTTGGAAACTAGTTTCAGTAAATCATAAAGTTTACTTAACAACACTTAATATAACGAGTAGTGTGACATCTGTCACAACTTTTATCATGAAAAAACTATGATGTGTATGAATAGTGATAACAAAATAAACAAAATATCAGTAAAGTGTGCCATCTAAATTGGATGGCATGCATTAAGAAATCATTTGATATTCTTCACTTCAGTAGAGATGACACACCAAACATTTATTTTTCCAGAAATCCAAAATTACTGTTACATTATTACATTAAATTCATTACCATTTTTCATAGATGCCTTTCTCAATATTTGTTGTGATGTGGAGTTATTGCCCCATTTCTTGGTGTGACCACAGACATCTTTATGCAACCAACACATTTCTTATCCAAGAAGAAAGTATGAGGAATATTAGTTTTGTAAAATATTGTGTGGAAGCAGAGGACTCTATACTGGACTCCTGTCATGACAAATTATATTTTTTAGATTTAAAGATATATTTAAGATATCATATCTACTGATTGCACCAAAATACCTAAATTTTATATTTAATGCTTATACGATTGTTTTTAAGAAGAGAAAAGAGAGGAGAAATTTGAAAATGAAAATTTTGTTGAAGTTTTTCAATATTTGACTGGAGAGAAGAATTCCTGCTCTGTTACAGATCTTTTTAAAGTTCGATTCTAAGCTTAAAGGGCAGCACATAATTGTATTATGGACTTTAGCCATAGTTTATTGACACAAGAAAGAAAAAAAGATTTACAGTGAATGAATATAGCACTTTGCATAGCACTTTATTGTGCATTGTTTTACTCCCAAAGTGCTTTACAGTGTGTGTGTGTGTGTTGGGGGGGGGGGGGGGGGTGGACTCTCTCTTTAACCACCTCCAGTGTGCAGCATCCACCTGTATGATGCGACGGCAGCCACACCAAGAATACACCCCTACTCTTTACGAGAAGTGCCATTGGAATTTTAATGACCACAGAAAATCAGTACCTCTGTTTATCATTTCATCCGAAGGACAGTGCTTGTTGACAGTATAGTGTCACCATCTCTACACTGGGGTGTTAGGACCCACACAGACCACAGGGTGAGCACCCCCTGCTGGCCTGATTAACACCTCTTCCAACAGCAACCAGGAGGTCTACCATCCAGGTACTGACCAGGCTCAGCTTCAGTGGGCAACCAGTCTTCAAGGCATTACTTATTGGATTTAATGGGAAAACTATTAGTGATAACAAATTAAAGTGTAGTGCAAATATACAGTATAGTTGCCAGTCCTCCTTATAGCTTACACAGGTTGCGTAGGGACCCCCAAACCAACAGGGGCCCTCCTTGCACCATATGATTGCTAGGACTGTGCAGTTAATACAATTTTTGTTTTGTTTTTGATTTTGGCTTTCAACAATAATAAAAACACCATGCTGCTTTTCGTTCTTTTACTTTAATTTCTTTAATTACTTAGTTTCACTTCAGTTTATTGGTAAAAAAATTGTTTTAAACATGCCCTACAATGTAACTAATTATGCTGATTTCTTTCAATGAGTACTAAAAATGAAACTGAATACACCGACATTGGAAAAACTAGTAAGAAGAAATTACAGTATATAAAACAACAAATTCTAATTTTGGTCAGACAACTTGAGAGTAGTTCACTCCATTATTTTATGTTCTGAATGCCTTGATTTCCACAAGAATTCACAAGTGCATAGTTTATAGTGCAACACATAGCAGGCTATACTTACATGAGATGAAACTGGCAAATTACAAGTTTCAGTTCATGTTCACCATCAAATTGTATTAACTATCCATAAATTCTTTCTAAATGATAAAATCAAGTAGCATTTGTTTTATTTGAGAGCCTGTATTTTTTAATTAAAGTAAAATAAAGCAATTTAAAACATTTTAGTGCACTGATAAAATCAAGTAAACAAATGTTTCTTTGAACGTAAAATGCAGAAAACATGATCAGTTCTGACTATTTTAAACATGCATTATTGTCCTGATATACTGTAGCAGCAATTCTGAAACGGAATGCAAAACTAGGGGATATACATGCACACTTCAAAGGTAAATTTGAATTAATGAAGTAAATGCATGATTTCAGGGCTGTACTTCTCCAGTCCACCAGAGGTAGCCAAAATATTAGTCCAGAGCAACGTTCACTAATGTATGTACATTCCTCTTTAGGATACCAGATGGCTATGATTTACAGTTTTTTACAATTGCTTCAACACACAATTCACAGATCCACACACCCAAGTAACAGAACACCTCAGATCTTTTACAAAATTACACTCTTCATTCAAAATTTTACAATAATGTAAAAAAACACATTTTTGGTACCATATGGCACACACATGGTTCATACCGTTGGATTGTATTTGATTAATTTACACACTGCTGTGCTCAATCTTAAAATTTTGTAACTTTTATACTTTTCTAATGATATAGTCTGGGTTTGATTTTTTCAGAGATTTTGTTAGAGTAAAGTATATGAATATGTACACAAGAACAGTATACATTGATGGCAATATATCACCAGATTGTGAAACCATTCAGTACATTCATGCTTTTCCAAAGGTTGCATTCTGCACTGAAAATCAGAACATATTCTAAATACAATATCGTACACAAAAACATGTGGAGACAAAACAAAATCAGGAGTTTAAAGTAAAAAAAAATTAAATAAAAGGCTGAAAACCTAAGCATCATCTCTTCACCTTACTGTATCTGGCCATAGCACTTCATCCACATCACAGGAGATGTCCTATCCCGCAAGACAGCGAGGGAAGAGAGTTCTTTAAATGGCAAATCCATCCTTGCACAGACCCTGCATCAGTTGGGTCACAGGCCTCCTCCGTGGCTTGAATGAGGGGTATTCTGACATAGGGCTGGAGATCGTAAACCTTCCACCACCATGACAAAAAAAAAAAAAAAAAAAAAAACCTCTTCGATGGGGTTGAGGAAGGGAGAGTATGGTGGGAGGTATTGGGAGTGAAAACTGTGGATGATTATGAAACCAGTTTTGGACCAGAGCGGATCAGTGGAAAAATACATTGTCTCAGATGACAATGCTTCTCATCTGCTCCATTTGTTCTTCTGCTGTGACAATGTTGTGAAGTCTGTCTAAAAATGCAAGAATGTGGGCCATGTTGTAAGGATCCAATTTGGCATGGTGGTGAAGGTTCCCATTCTGTTTGATTGCAGCCCATTCAAAACAGATGGCCAGTGATGTTTCTCCCTCTTCTTACTTTAAGCATGGTTAAACCCAGCCTCATCTATAAAGATAAATTAATGTGGGATTGGATCAGCAAATGGCACTGTAGAGTTTTTTCTTCTGTAGGATTAGCCTCAGTGTTGATAGAGAGGCCTGATGGACATGATTGAAAACAAGTGACAAAGTGACGTGACATACAGCCAGGTATGGTGACCCATAATAAGAATTCATGCTCTGAATTTTTTATCTATCCAAAGTGCACACACAGAAGTGAACACACACCCGGAGCAGTGGGCAACCATTTAAGCCATTAAACTGTGTGGTTATTCAGGATGTTTGTCTGAATCCTACTGATGGAGGTCATATAGTAGGATATATTGTACCACGTATAGCTAGCAGAGAAAAGTTGTTTTTTACCTTTGCCCTTGTTGAAATGCTAAAATTACTGTAGCAACAGTACGTCTGCTGAGGTTGAGCTGAACTCTGTCCAGTCTCTCTCAGTGTCAACCCATGGTTTACAACATGATCAACCAAGGTTGATTGAATAGCATCTGATAAATATGGTCCCCGTCTTCTTTGTCCACATCCACCAGGTCTACCTCTTCTTCCCCCTCTTACTCTTCCTCTTCCTATCCTTACCCCCCTTCCTCCATGGGTTGCCCCTCTCATCCTAACTCTTCCTTTTCCTCTTCCTCTTACTGTGACATTGCCTTCCATTTTTGTTGAAGACAGGTAAACTCACCTTTTGCCTTTTTATAGTGCTTACACCTGATCGTTGAGTTTACAGTTAAGCACCTAAGTGTCTGCACACCTTATGGCCAAATTTAATCAGTTGGTTTATAGGGGTGGTATTTTGGAAAGCAGTGTCTTGAAAAGGCAAAGTGACATTAGGTTCGATTTCTGTGTCTCATGTAGAGAAGTGTGTTTAGTGTTTTGCAAAAACATTTCAATGTGTGACATACCACATGTTATTAATGACAGAAAAAGTAGATAAACACAATGGTGTTTTTCACATTTTAATGGTTTATACTTCAAATCAGACAAAATGAATGTTGAATGATTATAAAAGGATAACAGCAATGACAAAAAAACAAACGAAACAAAAACAGACAACAACAACCCTAAAACAAATTTCATTAAAATAGTTTTCCAGATGGGATTTCTAAAAAAAAAACCTGCACATCAACCTGCATAAAATGAAAGTGCTCAACAACGTTTTTCAGAATATTTCTGTCAATTATAGTCACAAGTTTTTTTTATGTATCTTTGGTTATTAGCACTTTCTCATATTTAACGATTTTCCCTCCTTTCGTGACGATCTCTTTATATTCTACAGCTCCTTTTTCCTCAATGTAGCGTTCCTGAGTCACTTTTCCGGTTTCAGGGAGAGGGCAAGGAAATGACATCAGAGACAGATGCTGGTTTAAGGCGTCCCCTTTAACCGGCACCATTGCCTTTCCCAGCTCTCTCTGCTGAGGTGGATCCTGTCGATAACATACCATAGGAGGTTTATTTACCTCCACTTTAGGAACAGGAGGTCCTGGTGGACACCACTTTTGATTTGGCCTTATGTCATTTCCATGTGTCACTGTAATGTCTCTTGGGATGTCTTTTGGTCTAATGTCTGCTGGTTGAGCTGAAGCAGCTCTCCTGATGTCTGTGATGACCCCAGCCATAGTACTTCTGTAATTGGGATTGGGTTCCACCATCCTGGACACTGGATTACAGTATGGGTGGTCTTTTAGAGTTTCACGAATCTTGAAAGGATTCACAAATTGGGTTGGTAACCTGATTCTGGCACAGAGTTCAGCTATGATTTTACCCATGGCCCAAACGTCTGAGCGTTTGTCACGAACGCCATTATTCAGCAAGATCTCTGGAGCTGAATATGCTTCATTGCCCAAGTTTTCTGCAGAGGTGAGTCCGTTTCTGGAGAATTTAGCCAGTCCTAGATCAATGATCACAGCACGATGGGTTTGATGCTCCACCTGAAACAGAATGAAAAAAGCAAGTGTCATTGCTCATGACCACACAGGGGAAAGATGCTCTTTAGTATTTTTTCTACTATAACACCTAAGAAATGTAATTGAGAGAAAACTTAAACATATAATCTCAAAGTCTGTAATCAAAACACACAGATTTCAATATGAGCTCAAGCAATCCTCATTGAATCCTTTAAAGTAACTTAAGGAGCAACATCCAAGACAACAGTTGATACCTCTGAACAGTAAAATAAAAACACATTTTCAATTCTTTGCTCACTGTGGAGCATTTGTGTCAGTCTCACCATGATGTTATCAGGTTTGAGGTCTTGGTGAACGATGTCTTTACTGTGCAGATAGAGCAAACCTTCACACATGCCAGTGATGATTGTGGCTTTCACCGCTGGAGTCAACTAAAGAAGACAAGAAGACATTGTTGCATTTTGGCTCCACTAATACAATCTAAAGAATACTTTTTTTAAGATGTTGTGAAGAAATGTTGTCGTCAATTAGTCATCCTCGTGTCACTTGAGGTGTCATTTAATGTGAAAAGACCCAGGTTTATATCCTGATATAATAAACATTTTTACCATTTACTATATGAAAATACAAAATATGCAAACATTAAAAGCCACAGATGAAAAAATAAAAACATCATTTAATAAGTAATCTATCTTCTAATAGGTCTACAGTGTGAAAGCATTTGTATATTTGGTAGTAAAAAAAATCATAGTTTTGGTCTTGGTTGAGGCTGATTTTAAAAGAAGTTCAAGCATATTAAATTAGTGTTAACTGTATGCATTTTGTGTCAGAGCAACAAGAAATGCATTAACTGTATAGCCTACACAGACAGATATTGCTAACTGCATTAAGAGTTCAGTAAAATTGTTAAAAGTATTGAAAAAATTGCCACAGCGATTGTAAAGTATTATATTATGATTGTAGTATTATATTATATTGGAAAAAAGCACCTAATCAGGGCATTCTGTTAAACTTCTCAATCTGTTTCACTAAAGAAATAAATCATACAAGTACGGTATCATACAAGGATACGTATAGGATTTTTAAGCTGTGGTAGACATCTTTACCTGTATTTTAGAAAGCTGTACTTTGAAGATGGTCGTCTCAAGATCTTCCCCAAAGATGAACTCCAAAGGAATGTTCCACTTGGAGTCTTTTATCCAAGGTTCACCGAGAAGCTTCACCACGTTTGGATGCCGAGCATTACTGGTGTTAAAAAAGTGTGCTTCATGGTTATAATTAAACCTCAGTTAAAATAGTTACAAATGAAGGAATATTAAATATACATACTGATATACTTTGCATTCTCTCTCCAACTGTTGTCTGTTGATGACTCCTATAGGAACTCTCTTCACAGCAGCCCACGTGTCTCCAAACTTCTCCTTGTATATTTTCCCAAAGCAGCCTGCGGCCAGTGTTTGTGTGGAGTATGCCATCTAGTAATGTATTAGTACAGTACACATCGATATGAGGAACTATCGATCCATCTATCTACGTATTTATCTATCCACACTCTCAAAAAAAAAAAGGTACAAAAGCTGTCACTGGGGCCGTACCCTTTCAAAAGGTACTAATATTAACCATTTAGATGCTCATATGTAACTTTAAGTAACGTCTATCTATCTATCTATCTATCTATCTATCTATCTATCTATCTATCTATCTATCTATCTATCTATCTATCTATCTATCTATCTATCTATCTATCTATCTATCTATCTATCTATCTATCTTTGCCAGAAATCTGTCAGAAATTTCCATGCCAGTATCTTCATGTTAGTGCTTGTCATTTGCAACTGTATGTCCTCAAAACAGGACTGTCTTGAAAAAGTCATCACCAACAGAACATAATGTAATGTAGGTCATCTGGTGTGTTTACAGGAAATCCCCACCGTTAGTCAACTTATATGATCACATGGATAAGTTTTGAAATGTTGTATCTAGTTGTAAAGTCATAAAGTCATGCACTTTTTCTTTAAACCCTACCTGACATTCTACCTAATCAAGTTAACATAATACCTTTTGGCAAAACCTGCTGTATTAAGCCTGAACATGCTGCTGGGAAAATGCTGTCAAACTGGATCTAGATTGCGAAAGAACTCATAACCCTTTCACACAAAAAAAAAAATGCAATCAAGCCATCTTTCCGCTAAGTTTATGGCTGAATATTTGTTCGCTTAAATTACCCTCCTACCCACCCCCCTATCCCCTGGAAACAAAATAGTTTAAGTATGTTTCCGCCCATACCATATCCTCAGTGTTATGATTATCCAACCATCTCAAATACCCTAGAGCAATTACACAGACAAAAGAAGTGGTTTCTTGATAACCATGAACCAGAAGAAAGAACAGAAACGTTATCATCACTATCACTGACATGAAACCTCTAGCTGTAATCACTGACCTTCATAACAACACACATCAAAATAAGAGATTGCTTCAATGGTCACTGAAATCTCTTACCTGTATCAGCAGGTTGTGTGGCTGATGGCGACAATGAATGTGCTCAAATAAAACAGGAACAGTGATTTTCTTTACTAATTACCTTCCTTCTATAACCACACCCTTATATTTCGACACAGAAAGTACACCTGAAGATGACTTAACCAACCAGTTAAGACAGAGAGAGAGAGAGAGAGAGAGAGAGATGCTAATTATCATACAGTGAAAACCTGAGACTTTTTAAGAAATATTCTGCGAGGTGTCAATGGGAGTACATTTTTAAAAAACCTATGGAATGTCCCCATAAAACACAAGTTTTGCAATAACACACGTGTTTTATGGGTACATTCCATAGACGTAATGGTATTTATACTGTACTAACCTTATTTTCTACCACCTTACCTAAACCTACCCCATGATGCAAAACTTTAGGTTTTCTTCGGTAAACCCAGAGTTTCTTTAAGCCTCCTCCCTTTTTTGAAAACGTAAGCAATGTTTAAATACCTCATTCCTTCATTCATTAATTTACACTGCACAAATGTTTTCTTACTGAATATTTTTTTATTTTATTATTATTATTGCATTTATATACATTTTTTATGTAAAATTATACATTTAATATTGTTTTTTTGGGGGAAAACAACAGCATTTAATTTATTTATTATAAAACGTAAAATTGTCCGCCATATGGTAACAAGATGGAAACAAGAAAAAAAAAATTTCTTACCCCATTGGACGATAATTAGCAAAATAAGAAAAAAGCACTTAAATTAGTCCCCCCCCCCCCATGTAAACAAGACTAAATACCATTTGCCATTTTTTATTATGTAGAAAATGCATCTTGATTTAAGAATCATTCTGGTTACTTCAGAACCTTTTTTTTTACCTTCGAAAAGGTCTCTCCTGTTTCATAACACGTATTGGCAGAAGTGCATCTGGCCAAATCTGGTAAATGTGGACAAATCCAACCAACACAGATCATGCCCAGGAGGAGGCCATCCCCCTTGTGGAGTGGGCCCTCAAACCTATGGGGAATTGTAAGCATTCTGAGGCATAAGCCAAGGCTATCGCATCTATAATCCTCAGGGCAAATGTCTGAAATGATCTGTTTGACTTTAAATATTTTACCAGTGCATAAGTGAGTAGTTTAAATGCCTGAGATCCAGAATGGGTTTGAGCCCGCCATCTCTTTTGGCATGAGGAAGTAGCGACTGAAAAAGCCTAACTCGCTGTTCGCTGGCCATCTCCACCGCACCTTTTGCAAGCAGTGTCTGCACTTCCTGTGGGAGAACGTGAACTTTGTTGTCCGCTGGAGGGCAGGGAGCCTAAATTCATGAGTGAGAGAGTGTGAAGAGGAAATTTACTCTTTTGAGTATGTGGGTCCGCTATCACAGTAGTAAAACATTCGGGTAGGCTGTTCCTGCATTGCTTGGAGGGATTTGCTGCATGGGCCTTCAAACCGGGTGTGCTGGTCAAAAGAAGAAGCAGGTGGAGCTTCTTCTTTTGACTTCTTCTTCTTCAGCTTCCTTGCAGAGTCAGCGAAGAGATGATGCTCTTAGCTGAAGGAGAATGGTCTGATGAATGGCACTCCAAGCCGACTTATAAAGTGGTGTGCTCTGCACTTTCTGGCAGGCTAAAGCACCATTGGTTTGTGCAGCTACTTAAACAAGAACGACTCAGCCTTCAGTACAGAGTAAAACATGAGTTTTCCCCAGTGCATGTTACGCAACAGGAGAGACCGTTCAAATGGGAACTTCAGATGTTTTGACTGGAAACAAGAAGACAAAAAATCAAAGTAAGAAAAGGAATTTTTTTTTTTTTTTTGCAGTGCAGGTATATTCATTTATTGTGCATATTTTCATCATGCAGGCATGGTCAAAATGGCAAAATATGCATCTCCTTTTATATGGGATGCCGTAGACGATGGGGCTGCATTAATGCATTAAAACTACATTTACCTTTTTTTTTTTTTTTTTTGCCATATTCATATGCATAATTATTTAAGTGGTACCACTTTAAATTGTAGTTTTCTTCAAAACATCAGAGATACAGGGCACATTAGTAAGGCCCGCAGTTTGCAGATCGATAAGGAAAGTGTGCGTCGCTCTCACACTCTTTATGAGAATCTTTTCCTGGGCACAAATCCGTCAAAGTGGAGTTTCACTCAACTGTAGGTCAGTGGAGTAGAAATGGGTTTAAATGAGGCTCATCTGATAAACGATGTTCACTTGATAACATCTTACTGCCACCTCTGGAAGTAACACAATAATTAGAGTGTCCTTTTGGATTTCTGGTGTGGTTGGATCCATTGATGACATGCATATTCCTATCATTGCAACTTGTGAAAATGAAACGGATTATTGTATGGAATGAAAGGACGACAGATCATGGAAAGGAAGTACGAGATATATGCCATAACCACCACCACAGCTGTTCAATAAACACAAATTATTCACAATTTATAAAGAATTTACAATATTTATTATTTTTCCTTTTAAATTCTTACAATACTTGACCATCTCCTCTTCATAAATATAAAAATTGTATTTAAAAAAAACAAAGACTTAAAGTGAAATGACTGTACAATATTTAGGTTAAATATGTTTCCTCATTTTTGCAATTTGTCCAGAATAGATCTGAGTTTATGCAGATTACAATATGTTTTAGTTTTTTTTAGGTGTATTACACACACCTAAAAGAAGAGTCATGTCGGTCAAGTCAGAACAAGACGGGATTATTTTAAGTGTTGAGCAAGAAGAGACTATTTTCCTCAAAAAAATCATCTATAATCTGTTTTGTTTCTGTGATGTTATTAGGACTAGTGGGGAACTGACTAGTTTTTAGAAGTTATTTTGTATAGACAGAAAGATGTGTATTATTCCTTCTAATTGCCATTGTATTTGTTTAATATATTGGTTAAATATATTAAAAAATTGAAATTATATTAGATTGTTTTATTTAAATTCCACTGTATATATACATATATATATATATATATATATATATATATATATATATATATATATATATATATATATATATATATATATATATATATATATATATATATATATATATATATATATATATATATATATATATATCTTAAATAATGTTTAAAATAAAACATCTTTTCTTAGAAATATTTCTCAATTATTTGTAGGTTTTCCCCTATTTCTCAATATCGTTTTCCAGCCTGTTAACATTTTGTAAATCCCTTTTATAAACAAACCAGTTTCCTTCACGTCATCACCCTACAGGAAGTGATATCGTTTGTTTGGAGGGAAAACAACAGCACAAATAGGCCATCAGTGAGTATTTGCAATGACTTTGAGCTTTATGATGGTTTATGGTAAATTGGTTTCTGTTATTTCAAAACATCTGTCACGTTTGATAGAATTACAGGAATAAGTTATAATATCAATTTATAATACGTTTCCTAGAAACGTATTTCCTGGAACATTTCCTGGAAGATACAAAAAACTAGCACACAAAACTCGGCTCGAGTATTTGTTGAGCCCAATGTAATGAAACCAACAGATGGCAGTGTTGTAATAAAGTGAATTTTTATTTTCTTACATGAGGCCCTTTTTAATTTTGAATGGTATATTTAATATAATAGCATGTGCTACTGGAGTATTAATATAGAGGTTGTCTTTTCATTAGTCTGTCTCTCTCTTTAAAGAGACGCCACCCTTTAATAGAATTACATGACAGTAGCTTCTTGTCTTGTTAAAATTGATCATTTATATATAACAGATGTGAAACAAAATCAACACGAGGCTTGTTGATAGAGAACTTGATTGCTAAACTTTGCATATTTGTTCGTTCAATTACTACCACTTTGATATGACCAATTTTGAATTGGTAATATAAAACGGACAGTTCGCCTTCTTAAAATATTATGTAAATGTCCTTTTGTTTGTTTTATATGGAAAGAATGGCAGAAGAACAATATTTTCTTCTGTAAAACTTCTAGACCAGATGTGCAGGCTTGCTATTAACATGCTTATTTCAGCCTCAGACATGTTTCAGTTTAGACATTTATGAAGCATGACATGTTTCCCCATGATGCCGGCCAAAGCATAACAGAAAATGGGATTGAATTCTGGTCTATATACTCTGATCTCCAAAATAACCCTTTAGTTTATCAGATTGCTGTGTGGTTTGATGGTGATGAGGGACATTGAGCTGGCAGGCTTGTAAAGCGGTGGATGCTGTGGGTCAGATTGTTGGAGGCAGATGATCTACGAGGCCCAGCATCCCTGTGTTGATGGTCCAGTAGACTGAGTGCACGTGCTCCACAAGCTCACTTTAGCCAGAGGACTTTAGGACCAAACTGCTTTCATAAATGGTAATCGAAACTAAAGCATTGGTGAATAGAGTGCCACCAGGAGTACTTGGAATGAGTCTGGAAATTTCACATTTTGAATTGACACAGGCCCCTTTATTAAATAATTATGACATTGTGTTTCTCACAGTCTTTTAGTTTGTATTCAAAAATGTGATTTTAAGGGGAACATGTGACTGCGTGGTACTTGGTTGTTCTTCTTTGATTGTAGATTGTTTCTTACACGTTGCATGAATAGAGAATAAATTGGGCATACAGATTTTTTATCAAATTGTGTGAGTGAAAAGGCCACATCTTTATTTTAACATTCATAAAATGTTGAATGATGAGCACGAGAGGTCAAATTAAATATTAGATGCATCATTTATTTATTTATTTTTTCGTGAGGTTTGAAATTTTGGGCATCAAGGTTTTGTGGGCATGTCTGTATACAGTTTTATTTTGTTCAAGCAATAATCATTCAATTTTGGTGTCTCCGATGTCTCTAAATTTCATGGATATTCCCTTCTGCTGACATTAAGCATTTGATATTGTGTCCTTGATTGAATTGCCATGAGTGACGGGGAGTCTTTGATGAATGACACACAACTGTCAGTGTTTCTTACCATGGCGGTGATAACGAATGGCGTGTCCCGCTGCTCGTGAGATCTCCTAACGAGGCAGGTACAGTAGAGGTCAGAGGCAAAGAGTGTTTTCTGTAATTGTATCACAGCCCCAGACAGAGTAAATTAGTCTTTTAAAGAACAAATGAACCTCAAAGACAACATGAGTCATTTACGTATTAATTTTTCTTCCTTTGTTGGTCATTTAAATAGACGTGAGTCAGAACGAAACAGAGGCTCTTCTGATCACCGATCACGTATCTCGACCGTCGCTTCTGTTGTTCAACAAACCAGAATTGACTGTCTTTGAAACTGTGTTAAATGTAGTTAAAACAAGAATCGGCAGCTGGATCTTTCACTATTAATTTGACAGAT
Organism: Carassius gibelio; assembly: GCF_023724105.1. Classification (NCBI taxonomy): domain Eukaryota; kingdom Metazoa; phylum Chordata; class Actinopteri; order Cypriniformes; family Cyprinidae; genus Carassius; species Carassius gibelio. The sequence continues at coordinate 28,033,428 of NC_068411.1, forward strand.
TAATCCCAAGCACTGCAGTTCAGTCTGACCTGTTTCTCTCTCAGCTCTGTTGTCAGTTCACTTTAATGCTGTCGACCCACATTTACTTTGATACTCTCAGTGAACTCAAACCTCCCGGCACCATCAGAAGTGGCAAGATGTTATTCACGGAATTTGCATATTATTTACATGCAGCTGTACCTGATAACCAATCTTTTTAAAATCCCCAAATTATGCCACTCCTTTCCTATAATAGCTAGTCATCAACATTCTATATTTACTAAAAACAGCTAGCTATTTAGTGAATATTAAGTCTGAAAAGTAATAAATCCTCTAGGTGTTTTTCAGCCTTTTGGTTATGGTCAACATTAATAACATCTCAATATTTATGTATTTGCTCTGAAATGCCTTTAAAAAAAGATTTAGTTTTTCTTTATGGATGGATTATATCTGGTCAGATTTACATTTCTGTGTGCTTATTTACATTTGCATGCTGTAGATTAAAAAATAACAAGAAATCACGATATATCCACCGAAAACAAGTCTTATTTTTTTATGAACAGTTTTGCTTCTCAAGTACATTTATCTTGTTTTAAGCATATCTAGATATACCGAAAATAATAAAAAAATGATAATGGTTCAGAAAATGATTTTTTTTCATTGCGTTTGGTATGCAAATCTGACATTTGGATTTTTCACTTCAGAGAGCAGTCAATGGGTAGATAATCTTTTTTTTTCTAATGGCAAATGTGTAAAATCCACAGATACAAACAATTCCCTTAATGGGAAGTGCTGTTTTACTCTAAGTTCAACAAGAACTTCATCTAGGCTTACAGTGATATTTAGTTTGAAGTCCAATGTCAATCAGCATAGAGTCAGTTTTGAGGAGTAGCTAAGTATGTGGCTTGGTGATACTTCACATTTTTCTACTTTTCCAAAAACAAGATCTTATCACTAAACTAAAGCTATTTATATCACCATATAGTAAATTATTACATGCAATCAGATTCCAAAAATTAAGTACATGTAATTAGAGTATATTGCATTTGTAAATGTTCATAATAAGATAAGTTTTTTTTTTATTTGGACATGATTACTTATTTTTCACGCAATTCATAATTTAAATTAGAGCAATTATCGTCATGCAATTTGTAATTAGTAGTGGACTACAATTCATAATCTACCCAGTGCTGTAAATGATTTAATGTTGTGTTTACTGTTTAAATTTAATATGTTATATAATTTAAAGCTATCATTTTAATTGAGGTTCATTCTTTAAAGGCTCATTATTTTGTGCCAAAATACAGCTCCAATTAAACTATTAATTATGTTAGCAGATATTTATAAACTGATACTTCTTAAAAAAAAAAAAAACTATTTATGTTGATATTTTTTATTTTTATTTTTTGTCAATTGCTTATTTTAAATAGGGTTTATTGACTTCAGGTATGAGTAGCTTGTGGTTATACTGTTGAATAGGGAGGATACATTACACATTGGGAGCCCTGCAAAGCTGCAAGCAAAGCACTGTTTGTGTTTGTCGTTGTGTTTGCTCGAGTTGTCTGGACAAGGGCACATTGCCATTGTGCTCTGTTGAGCTTTCACCGGAATTACAGCATTGGTGGATCAAGTTAATCACGTGTATGGGCACACTTAAGCTGGTTTCATGAAGATTTTTGGGATGAAGATGAATGGATGAAAGAAGGAGTTTGCGGAGATGCTCTGTATTTTGTAGCATTTTGGTCATCAGATAAGATAATAAAAATGAGGCATTTATGTGGATAAGAATCACATCACTTCTGGAGAGCAGAAAAGCATTTGAAGAATCTCATCAGACTAATTGGTTTTCCCCATCTATGAGCTCAGAGTAGGTCAACAGAGAGAGGTAACTGGATGATTTAAGCTCATAATCCAGCACAGACCCTCCCACAAAACACACTCTCACACACACTTAGATGCATACACATAACTCTGATCAAAATAAATCAAATCTGATGCTTGGATGCTGGTCTAACAAAGGGGGTAAAACAATTAGAATGTTAAATAATGTTTGTATTTATGTATACAGGTATGTATGTATACCAGTGTTGTGACTATATAGAACAATTGTATTTATTTACATACGTAAATACATACTACATACATAACTAACTACATAAAATAGAATTGTACATATTTATTTATAGTTACCAGTGTTGTGACTATTTCATGACCTAAACAGTTTTTTTCTTTGGAAACATTTGCACAGCAGGTAGCCTATGTGTTTGAATTTGATGTTGTCCATTTATGATAGTAGTCAAAAGTAGCGATGTACATTACCATGTTACCATGTTTACCCAATACATTTATTTAAATACCTTGGTACATGAATATATGGTAATCAGGCTGTGAGTGCCAGGCGGCAGGATCAGTGTTGTGATCGTTCAGTCATTTGAACTGTTATCATCGACTGTCTATTTTGGACTCTTCCTCCTCTGTGAACATGAGTCACTGGCTTCAGGCATCACTATGGCGACTCGGGGACTGTCAGTCCTGCAAGACTATGCCACTTCTGTCATCGCATTTGCCTTGTGACTCACGGACAGCAGTCTAATCTAACGCAGGCCTGTCACTGCGGCCAGACAAACTGTCATCCTCTTCTGGCAGTGTTCTGTACTTCTCAGCCCATGCGGATTTAGACTTACCAAAAAATTCAGGGAACAGCCATTTATCATTTTACCCCCCCCCCCCCCCACCCCACTATTTCTCCTTAAATGATAAAGCCATAAAATATTGTGACTTCAGCGTGAAGGTAGGTCAGAAAACAAGGTAGGACAGAAATCCAAATGCATGATTTGAGTGCAATCATCTCATCGTGACCTTTGATTTCTGCTCAGTTATGATGCATCAGGTTAGAGAAGATTAAATTGATGGCTTTGATTAATGTTCCATTTAGAATGCTGTAAGCAATGATGCAGAACCCAACGGGGATGACCTGGATTTGAACCTGAATCATAGAGATTCATTGAAAAAACAGACTCATAAAAGAAGGATTTGTGCAAAGTTTGCGCATATAGTCCTGACTGTCATGCTGCATATTATTCAAAGTCAAATTTCGGATTTTCTAACTTGATACCTTAGATTTTTGACTATATTTTTGTAAGATGATTAAAAAAAACATTTACAGTACTTTGCTGAATAAATTTTTGTAGGACTATTGACTGATGCACTTTTTATTTTGCTTAAAAGTGAAGGTTTATTATCGGTTGTGGGCAAATTGTAATATCTTCTGTCACTAGCTATGTTTTCATCCAAATTTTTTAATTTAATTTGTGCCAAAATTTGGAATGCCACATAAAACATTAGTGAAAAAACACCATTTCCATTCAATATGTTCAAAAGAACAAAATCTACACTTCCTGGGAAACTGGCGCAAAGTGTAAGAAATAAAATGTTGCTGCCATTGGTAAATCCTGTGAGCTGATAAAATGCAATAACCAATTTTATCTCGTCTGTCTGTTGAGGCAAAGTCATGTGATTTTTTTTTATTTTTAATGAATTAATTAATTAATTTATTTATTTTTTTGGTTGCACTCAGGAATCTGAGTAAATATGTTGTCCATATAGTTAGGCACATTTTCCTATACTGGAAAAAAAATCTGCCTTTCATTTCAATATTTTATCCACGTCTTGCCATTTCCATTTTTTTTATACAATATTCCAAAATTTGCATAAAAAGAAATGGATGGAAACGCAGCTAATGACAAACAGACCACAATCTCCTTTAGATTCAACTGACGGCTGAAGTCCCGAGCAGAGTGATTAGTGTTGTAGTCCATCTCCATGTTGGCATGGGCTGTGCCTCTGCTCAGGGAGCTTCACGCTGGTGTTGAGTGAACATTAGCCCTGACCAGGACAGGTTCTGCTTGAGTGGCTTCTCTCATGGACTGTCTGACCACTGGAGTGGAAGAGAAGATCTCCTGCAGGGTTCAACTGTCATTCATAAAACTACCAACCACTGCACTCCTACAAACTCCCAGACACATTTTTAATGAATGAGATGTATTTCTTGATGTATCAGAGATGTATGCCTTTTTGTGTTTGCATGCATTTGGATATATGCTACTTAGATTTGTGGATAGACTTTAGATGTTTTTTGCTATATAAGTGGTCCTTGAAAATGTTGATGCACTCATATTGAGCCCCCCTCTCTCATTAACACATTTATTTAGTTTAAAGAATAGCTGTTCTGATTAAATAATGTTTGAAGGAATAGTTCACCCAAACATTCTTTACTTGCCTGAAAGTTGAATGCAAGTGATATTACTCACTCACATATTATTTTTGTTCTTGTATGTCTCATGACCAAAGGTGATTGTCATGAGCTGATGTGTCACATGGTCTAGTGGCTATATGTTTGATATGACAGTTTAAATGGAGGAGAAATTATAAGAGACTATATCATTTTTTGTTTTTCCCTTTATTGATGCTTTTTAAATGAAATAGATTTTTGATTTTCTTTTTTACATTTATTTTTAACAGAGCTTATTTAATTATTTTAATAATTGTAAAAAAATTTACCTACTGTTTTTGTCCCCTAAACAGGCTTCTTTTTAAATATAATTGTGCAGTGGATTGATTTAGGAAGTTTAAAGGAAAAAAGTAAATTAAAAACCTGCTGAGGAGGCAATATCTTAATTGTTTTTTTTGTTTTGTTTTTTTTGCGTGAGAAATGTCTTAAAACATTTTAGTTGTTCAGTTTTGTGTGTGTGTGCACAGCAGCAAAAATATGATAGATTTATATCCAGTATTGAGCATCTAAAACAGCGTCTGGATGTATTTAGTGACTTTTTTATAGCAAATTTGTTGCACTCTTAAAAAAATATATTTCACAGAGTTTAGCTGAGATTTTTTTTCCAACCAAATAAACTAAACTCTGCTGTCAGAGACTCAAATCCACACCAAAATCTGTAGTGTGAAAGTTGAGTCTTGAGCCTCAGGTCACACACTGATGTTTCGTCTGCTCTCATGCCAGTGCCAGTGTCTGCCACTCAAGATCATGACCTGAGCTACTGAGCTTAGGAAAGTGGATTAACAAGACAGTCATTAAGATTTAGTGATCTCTGCCTCTGCGCAGTGACATCACAATCCGTACTCTGTCCATATACTGAGAATGTTGGGTACAGTACGATTGTGTTTTTAAAATCATTTGCTCCTACTGTTTGTTCATGGCTGAAATGGTTTAAAATAATGTAAAAAAAACATACAGAAAAAAACACTTTAAAATGCATTTTAAAATCAAACTGAAATACCGTTGTACTTTTGTATTATGAGTGTATTTTTATAATATTAAATATAATGTTAGTATTATTGAGGTATGTATGGTTTATATATTCAAAATTTGAATTTGTTTTTATGTTTATATTTATTTTGTAATTTAATTGTGTTTTTTTCTATCTTTTTTTTAATAGATCTGTAGTTTATTTTTTATTCCATCAAGTTCAATGAAATGAAAATGCAAAATGTTTCCTTGACAACCAGCTGAAATAAAATGTTTTTAGTTTTTTATTTCAGTTAACATTAATCTCAAATAGCGATTTATTTATTTTATTATAACATTATTATAAATGTTATAGTTAACTATAGTCTATAACCCTGCTCCAGAGTAATGAGATACAAACATGGCTCAGGTGATTGGCTCAAAACTAATTTTATTTAGATGTGAGTGAGCATGAACACAGATAGCACAACTCCTGCTGCAAACCAATGAAATGATTTTTAGACCTCCTCGGTAATGTTTCATAAAAGGAATATATTTTAAGAGACAGAGCAAGTATTGCATTTTGAAGATATATTAAAAACAAACTTTCAATTTCTTTAACGTTCACATTGTTCACACAACACCCAGGAACATGTATTAAGAAAGTAAACAAGTCCAATTTTGATTTCATGCTTTTAGACAATATTTCAGATTTTCTTCATTTACTCTTCTAGCTTCATGAAACTCTAGTCTCTCAGCACGCAATATGCAGTTCATAAATCTCCCTCTTTGTATATGCATTAATTCAGTACAGCAAATACATTGATTAAAATTTTTATAACTTAAACCAGTATATAGTTGTTGTTTTTTAATAGGAGAGAGCATGTATTGCATTTCGAAGATATATTAAAAGCAAACTTTTTATTTCTTCCGAGTAGCATGCACATTGTGAACAAAACACTTAAGAACATGTATACAAAATGTAAATGGGGTGGGTTTTGATTTTGTGCGTTTAGACTTGAGACTTTCACTTGCATTATTTTGTTCCAAATTTTAAAAAAATTAAGAATTGCAAAAGTGAACTGAATCTTTCATTAATTCCTTATTTCAAATTTCCTTCATTTACCTATCTAGCTTAATGCAACTCCAGACTCTCAGCATGCAGACACAGAAAATGTGGAATATGCAGTTCATAAATCTCCCTCTTTCTCCCTCCTTCCCTTAGCGACAGCACTCCCCTCATATCTTGTCTTCTTTAGCGTCACAGGAGCATGGCGAAGGAGCGTCCTTGTGCCCTACGCTGGAGCTCGAGCTGAGAGAGAGAGAGAGAGAGAGAGAGAGAGAGAGAGAGAGAGAGAGAGAGAGAGAGAGAGGGAGGGGAGATGCAGCGTCAGTCAGCTGCAGTAGGCAGAGGACAGCGGCAGCAGTAGCAGCAGTGGCTGCCGTTCTCTATTGTTCAGCCAGAACGTTCTTCTTTCCTTTCCAGCCAACCAGAGGAGCAGAAGCCCAGGAGGTCCGCTACATGCGCCTTTTCTTCGGGGAACACTAACTGAAGAGGCACACAAACACTTTCAGTCTGTACGACTGAACTTCTTTCTCTGCTCTCGTTGGGGTTTCTCTTCCTCCTGACCGAGTGGATTTTACGCAACTCAGGGGAGCCATGGGACTTGGGGTTAGGGGTGCAAGGACAGCGTTCCTGTGTTTATGGAGGTTATTTTTACTACTCAGTGGAATCTGGACCGCTTACACCCAAACGTCAGAAGATGGGAAGTCGCTGTACTTCTGGGAGACAGGTATACAGCTATTTCCATAAGTACCTTGATGGATGTGTGTGGGATGTGAAGGTTCCAGACTGGCTGTTTGCACAAAGTTGCATTGCAATTGTTTTATTATCTGGGGTAAGAAAGAGGACAACTAAAGGTCTTCGGTCTCACTTCAAAACGGCTCTGCGTAGAGTGTTTGAATTATTTCCCATCATCCGAATTTCTGATTCTCAAAGTCTGTACGGTTTTGAAACATGTCCCCATTTTAGCACAGTCATTTTGCCAAGCTGATTGTTCGATTTCTTGTCCTAGATAACAGCCGTATCATTATTAGAATGAAATCTGACACTATACAGTAATGGAAGGAGCTCTGAGTTGCAAAGTACTGGAAGTTATTTGACTTTTGATTGCAAATTTGGCCATGTTTCACAGTCTCCTCTTCTTTGCATCTGTTATAGTATAAAAAAAAAATATTATACTGTGTGACATTGTAATAAATAAATAATATTATAAGTTTTTGTTATATATTACATTTTTATATTGTGTTTTAAATTACAAGGTAATGAAGCCTAATTTTAGGACCATTATATTTTTGATATTATGTTGTAATCTCCAAATTCTCATTACTGTAATGCATATATATATATATATATATATATATATATATATATATATATATATATATATATATATATATATACACACACACACACATTCATGGCCAAAAATATCGGCACCCTTGGTAAATATGATCAAAAAAGGCTGTGAAAATTAATCTGCATTGTTAATCCTTTTGATTTTTTTATTAAACAAATTCACAAAAATGTATCCTTTCATTGGATTATAAGAATTTAAAATGGAGGGGAAATATTTTTATGAAATGAATGTTTTTTTCTCAAATACTCATTGGACACAATTATTGGCAGCCCTAGAAATTCTTATGAGGAAAATATCTCTGAAGTATATTCATATTCATATTCACAGTTTTGAGCACTCCAGCATGATTATAAACATGAAATCATCCAGCCATGGCTACCTGTTTCACAGAAATATAAAGAGGAGGGGAAACAAAGCCCAAATTCCCTTAATCATCCATCACAATGAGAAAAACCAAAGAATATATTTCTGATGTGCAGCAAAAGATAATTGAGCTTCACAAATTGGTGAAGTGGCTTTAAGAAAAGAGCTAGAGCAGTGAAAATTCCCATTTCCACCATCAGGGCAATAATTAAGAATTTCCAAGCATGTTACAAAACTGCCTGGAAGAGGACGTGTGTCTATTTCATCCTAATGTGTGATGAAAAGGAGAGTTTGAGTAGCTAAAGACTTAACAAGGACCACAGCTGGAGAATTGCAGAAAATAGTTGAGTCCGGGTTGAGAAAACCTTTAAAAAAATTGTCAAACAGAATCTACATCAACACATGTTGTTTGGGAGGGTTTACAATAAAAATGCTGCTAGCTCATTCAAAAACAATCTAAAGGATATTCAGTTATCAGCCATGACTGGAACTTCAAATTGGACTGGCTTCTATGATCAGATGAGACTAAAAAATTAGCTTTTTAGCAGCAAACACTCAAGATGGGTTTGGTGAACACAGAGAAAAAAAGTACCCCATGTGTACAATGAAATATACTGCTGTATTTTTGATGTTGTGAAATGTTTATACTATCATTACTATATGTACAATGCATTTAAATCAAAGCTTTATTTGCAAACCTGTATCTATTCTCTGAAAGTCTAAAAGTGCAGTTTGGACTCTTCTATTGGCCAAAGCCAGGTCCTGAGTCAACGTGCATTTGTCACTGTGTTAGTGAATTTTTAAAGCGGATGTAAGTGCGTAAGGAGATTAAAGGAGCTGCTGGGATTTATACTTTGAAAACGTCCCTGGGACATGCATGCAAAGAAGCGGAGCGGCAGGCGAACTTAACCTACATATCTCTCTCTCTCTTGTAGGTCACAGTAATTACAGATCATTGGCTCATTTCATTGAAAAACATCTGGTGGAAATGCGGAGAGTCTATCTTGGATGGGCAGATGCTTGATAGTGTGCAGTTTGACTGCGATATCGCTCGGGTGCGATAATGTTATTGTGCTTTCTAGAGCGCTCAAGGGGAGGGAAATTTAGTTTTGACGTATGATGTACTGTATGCATAATGAATCTGACCGTAGAAGAGCTGGGGCTTCAACCTGTGGGAAATTGGCTCACATTTCTGCTGTTTATTGGCTTCACAGAAGAGCAATAAATCTGCTGTCTAGGGCTGATATCCTCCCATGATGGAGATGTTCATATAACAGGCCAGGAAACCCAAGTGCTGTAGAAGAGAATAAACCAGCGTTCCTTGAAATGATGGTTAAAACCAACAAGCTTTTCATTAAGTGATTCTTAATGGCTGTGTTTTTCTTGTTGCAATCGATAGAGCTGGAATACTTTCTTTCTAATAAGCAGGCTGGATTAAATGGCACACTTGTCCCTGTACATTTCCCTCCATGTTTGCTGCCTGAACGTGGGTTTGATGTTCAAATATCCCTGGAGAAGACCGGAGCAATTTTTCCCATATCTCCCCATGCCTCAGCCTCCAATTAGAAGCACTCTTTCTTTTCTTATTTTATCAATATACAGTCTTGTGTTGACCCTCACCGCTCCACATCTCTGCCCTGGCTCCCATGTGTCTCAAACCCAGCTAATATTGACTCGAGAAGGATTCTTAATTAATTAATTTACAGGCCAAAATTGACCACGTGGGTTACTGTAACCTTGATTTGTGATCTTGATTAAATAGTGAGTAGCATCAGAAATGAAGAGGAATAATTTGGCAGAGAGATTATTAAGAGTCCAGCAGAGGCTGTCCATTGCAATGATTTTTACATAGGCAAGGAGAGTTTTTAGGCATGAAGCAAAGTGGATAAACCACTTCACCTGCAGAACTAGCTTTTCGTTATTAGTGTGAGAATTTCTGAAAGTGGCTGTATATGTGTGAAGAAATAATGGCATGTTTTCTTAGTCAGCCTCTGCTTTTGTATTGTGTATTTTCTATCAGTAGCTCAAAATTTTGATAGAGGCATAGTCTGCATTTTTTTAATACATGTGTATTGTTTTACTACATTAATATTAATATCTTAGGTATGGCATACAAAATAAGAAATAGTATAAATAATTGTTTTTTATTTCTGTTGTAATAAAAACAATTATATTCAATCACTCAGTAATTGCTGAACTCTATCTTACCCAGATGGTGGCTCAGTGAACTGACTTTCCTTAAAAGGTGAATCGACTGAAGTACATACCATCAGCTTTCTTTTGCTTTCTGTTTCACATTCCAAAAGCATATTGTTCACTATAACTATATGAAGGAATAGTCCTGCAAAAATGAAACTTGTGTCATCACCTACTCACACTCATGTTGTTCTAAAACTGTATGCATTTTTTCTTCACAAAAGACACATATTTTCAAGAACATTGGTATCTGAACAGCATCAGAGCTCAATAATTCCATTGTATTGATATATATCTTACTTATCAAATATCTTCCTTTATGCTTTACAATAGAAAGAAAGTCACATGAGAGTTAGTGATGACACGCTGATGCCACTGAAGATGTGTGTACTCTTTCTGTTAGAGAAACAGCGCTTCCCTTTACATGCTGAAGGCATCGCTCTGAGCTGTTCCCATGTGATTCAGTGAGATCCAAAGTGCACTTTAGGACACGGTTTACGTGGCCAAGCATAGAGACCTTAATAGTGGGTTCTGCTTATGTTATGCTGGTTTCATAATGAATCTATGAGTGTAATATCCATGTTCTATGAGTGATATTTCAGCCACATTATTATGAAATGATCAGTATGCTCTTATGGATTTCATTTTGCAGGTTCAGCTATAATACTTTTCTTATCAAACTGAAAATTCCTAATGGATGTTTTTACTTGGCCATAAAACAACCATTTTTGTTTCCCCAAAGAACCTTTCAGTGGACAGTTCTTAAAAGAACTATTTTTTCGTAGTGTGAGGAACATTTTAATGACCTTAAAAAATCTTTTTACTATAAAGATCCTTTTGTGCATTTAAAAGGTTCCATGGATGTTAAAGGTTATTCATGGAACCATATAGATGCCAATTGAGAAACTTTATTTTTAAGATAAAACCTTTATTTTTTCAGAGTGTGGAACTCTGCAAACCTTTTTGTCCCCATAAACCCAAATGTGTAATCTTGAGAATAAGCCACATGCTAAACATCCTGCACCTGCCTAAATTACATTTATCTTTTTTCTCTCAAGTTTAAAATGGATTGCATTATGAGCCGAGCCCAAACAACAATCCCAAAGATCATTGCAACCCTTCTAGAGCGCACTGTGAAGTAGCTTTCCAAACATTAACAAATCATGATGGATCTATTGACAAGTGGTTTAGTTAAAATCTCCAAACATAACAAGTTTTTTGGTTGCTGTTATATTGTGACGTAACTGTGACGTCTACTCCAAATTTGTCTATATATATTTTCTAGTATTGCATCATGCTTGTTTCTAACACAGTGAGAACTATTGGCAGTACTCACAACCAATAGGAACAGTTAATACAGACTGAACTCTTGTGTGTGGCCCTCGCCTCAGCAGGGTTTATCCACTCTTAGAGCAGAGATTACCCAGATTACGTGGGATTCGCCTCTTGTCTCCTGATCACACAATCCCCAAGGTACAAAGATGTGCTGTCAGATCCACTCACACTTCACACCACGTTACCTACTATAATAAGGCTTGTTAATGAAGCGAGAGCATTCAGGTTGCCTTCGCTCCGCCCAATAAACACACACGCACACACACACAACTGAACATGCAGGATTTGTGTGTTCCCAAAATGTTATTTTTCACATTTATTTATAAATAGCGAATTATACACGATTTAAAGCTTGTAAAGAAGCTCTAAAAAGACAATAGTGTGTTATTATTCAGCTCAGTTTAGTATGTTTATTCAGTTTAGTTCAATAAGAGCGTAAACATTGGAAACTCTATTCAACTAAAAGAAGCTCTAAAGAAAATAGTAGTCATTATTTAGATTTACAGTTTTATGTATTTAGCAGACACTTTTACAGTGCATTCAGGCTATAAATTATTTTATTTATTTTTTCAATACAGAAGTAAATAATTGTCATTATTCAGCTCGATTCAGGTGATTCAATTTAGCTGAATAAGTGTTCTGACCCATCAATTCTGAAACAAATTTGATTCAGCTGTAAAGCAACTCCACAAAAGACAGTGTCATTATCCAGCCCAGTTTAGTTCAGGTTTTGTTCTCATCCGATAGTGTGAGTAAAGTCAATTCGATAATATTACTGAAGTGTTTTTTAAACTCCCAAAATACTTTGAAGTTTGTGGAGTTCAAACTAAGGGCACGGGATCAGAGGCCACTTATAGTCCAAATAATTGCTATTTTAAGAGGTCCTGGAGCTGTTTGAAGATCCCTTGTCTTAAAATAAGAGGCTTTATTTAAAGTGGAGTGTAAGGATAAGCTCTGTGTAAAAGACCGAAATGTTATTTCAAGAAAATTTAATGGAGCAAAAAATGTAGGTGACTTAATTGTCACCTTCTTTCCAAGAAGCAGATAAGGAAATTTGCCGGGTGAATTTCTGAACTCATTTCAGGGAATGCATTTTAATGTCACCCCATGTGACCCTGATTTTCATATGGACCTACCGGCAAACAAACCCCACGACCATAATTGGTTGAAAACTACTCAAGAATCCTGGCAAAGGGCTTTATATTTAGGACACGCATACAAACGAGGCCGGTTTCCTCTGAATACATTATTCTCATGGAACGTTTAATGGCATTTTAACAGTTTGGAAAATGCATTTCCCTTGTGTGATTGATTTTTATTTCTGCTTATTTTGAAGCAGCTAAATTTGGCTCTAATTTAAGAAAGCTGCAGTCCTAATTGTACTGCGCATTAAGAGTGTGAACATCCCAGAAGCAGTCTGATCGTGCTCATCTTCACTAAATGGAGCGCATCCTATTCCCTGCACGCTTTAACCGCTGAATTATACCACATATTCCTTTGGGATGAAATGTGACCTGGGTTGCATGTTCTTAAGTGCTGCAGAGGTACTGTGGGTTTAAAGCTAAAGCATTTTCAATATGTTTATTACATAATTTCCTCTTGCTGTCACATGTTACTTTCTTATTCGGATGCCAGTAGTTTCTCACAAGGAGTAAGGAGTACGATTCTGTGAGATTTGTGTAAGTCTCACAAAACTAAGCTCTTTGTCCAGGTGATGATACTGTAGTTTCAATATAGTATGGTTAAATGAAGACATCAACTCTATGGAGTGTAGTCAAAGCCAATTTTATTATATAATTTTTGGGAGATTTTTAGCTCTCTGTATATTTACCTGATACAGCTAAAAAAAATATTTCTGAAAATTACATTTCTTTTAAACATACAGTATTATAAGAAGTATATTAGTTTTTGCTTTTCATTTATTATCTATTAACATATCCTTGCTGAATAAAAGTATTAAAGTATTAATTTCTTAAAAAAAGATTAAAAGATAGTATATTGTTGCAAAATGATTTCTTTCTTTTTTTTATTCTTTTGTAAAGTATTTTAAAATGTATAAATACAACATAAAAAAAACCACTTATAAATGACTGAAAAAATGCTCTTGATGTTTTTTATTATTTAATTTAATTATTTATTGAATTGTATTAGTATTGTTTTCATTAATTTAAAATGCAAATATTTATATTTTCTCAAAAGCCATTTACGATCAATTAGAAATATGCAAGCAATATTCACTCTTTTCTTTCTTTAAATGTCAGATGAGGATTGCATTTGAGTTTTGAATTTTTAATGCTCCCATATTAGCAGAAGTTGGTAATGTGGTCTTAAGGAAGCTTAAAGAGCTAGTAAGATGAAAATTCTAAGCTTCCTATCACTGTTTATAAGTCCTGTACATTATGTTTAAATCCATCAAAGGTTAAAAAACATTGTCATTTTGTCAAAATATCATTTTAAAATTACCTCAATTCTCAGAGATCCCCAAACGGTTCACGCAAAACTGTTCAAAAGATTCAGTTTCCTTAAACCCCACCTTTCGGTAGCATACTGTGTTCTGATTGGCCAACTAACATAACCAGTTTGGATTGGTTGTTCCGCACACACCTCCACGGTAAACTATGCGTTAGCATCTGTTTGGGGTGAATTATGTCTTATTCCTCTCATCGCGAAGCAAACAGTAAAATAAAAAACTTGAACAGTCGCTGCTTTTTCTTCTGTGTGGGTGTATTCAAGCCGCGCGCTTCAGTTTGAATCTGAATAGCACGTTCAACGCGGGGGCGTGGTCACATAACGAAGGGAGACATGAAAAACAGACATCGCGTTGTTTTCATATGGATTACTTTATCACAGAATATCTGTTAGCAGCATTTTTTTAGTTTTAAAGTAGACATGTCAAGCTTTCTATAGATATCTCTCTCATGTCTCTTTGTTGAGTATTCACGGAGTTACACTTCATTTTAATGACGTTCATTTACATGACGATCAGCACAAACAAAGGCTGCAGACAGCACACATACTGATAAAATGCTCGGGAGAAAACAGACACATAACTTCATAATCATACTTCGCGTTGTGATTCGGAGATGCTCGTTGTTCTAAATAAAGTTAGTAATGAACCATCTTTTATGGCCAAACGTTTTGAAAATCCCGCCTTGTACTCACCGAGATTAGAAAAGCAGTCATGAGTGAAATGTTGTGAACACAACAAAAGGGATTTGTTGTACTGCTCTGGTATTGTGGTGAAAACGAATTTTAGCCATTGGTTCTTCTGATCTTCATTCTTTGGCAGTGAAAATAAAACAAGCTTGTCTTTACAATTAAAAACAAACTGTCTCCTCGACATGATGCTCTCCCACCAACCAGAGTGTCTGTGTGTGTGTGTGTGTCTGTGTGGGGGGTGGGGCAGGTCAGAGTTCCGTTTCTCCCAACACGGTAGGCGGAGATTATTATGCAAAGTGCTCCTAGTGACGTACATAGAGATGGGCAAAAGATTTGAAATCTATAACGACTCGTTTCAGCGATTCAGAGTTGACTCCTTACTTTAGAAGCCAATAACTTTATAAATCGTGTACTTTTTGGTTTAATTACTTTGCACATTGTTTACACTGATGGACAGCTACATCATACACTGTAATACAGGTCATTTTTGATTTCCCATCTGTGTGGCTCTTTAATGACAAATAGAGAGCATGTTACAGATATTGTAGTATTCATGATACTGCTTGCATTTATTAAAATATATTGTCATGGATGTATTGTGCATATTTTAGATTGTTCAGCCCAAATTCCAGTATTAAAAACAGCATTTCTAAAACATATTTCTGACCCTGGTATAGTGTAAGATGCAGTTTTTTCGAGGAATATTGTGTTTTAATGTCTTTATTTAGTAAAACCTTATGTTTGTTGCATTATAGTGAAGGCATACAGTTGTTGCATTATAATATTACATAACAGTTCTTTTTGTCTCAAAGGATCAGTAAATGTGTTACAGCATTATAGTTTCTTTTAAGAAATCTGCTTTTTATGAAATAGGTCGCCCTTTACAGATATGTATGTGTGGTCTCGGTCCTGCTGGGAAAATGGTATTTGTTTAATCTAAATGGCAGGGCTTACGCTAAGACCAAGGCATCTCTTATATGGTTGTGTTGTGTGGATTAAAGATTATTCTAGATCCATAAAGTTTATTTAGTATGGCATAAGAGGATTAGTCCTTTACACCATGTTCCACAATGTCTTACTGCCAAACCACATACTGTATGATTATGACTTTACAAAGCATCTTGCATGGAAAACCAATAAAGATCCTTTTGAAAAAAAATATTTTTTCTCCATAAAGCTTTATCAATTTTCAAATATCTAGTAATCTGCCTACATAGGGAGTATTTTCGTAGTTAACTAAAACTAAAACCATTAGTTTTACCAAAAAGTTAACTGAAATAAAATATTTAGAAATATATTTTCTTTCAGGTAGTTATCAAGAATTTTTTTTTTTTTACTTGTTCTAAAACAACTACAATTTATATTAAATTGTAATAAAATCTGTATAGATTTATAAAAAAATATGAATAAATACAAATAAAATGAATACAATTTTAACTAACATTTAAAATAAAAACAAAATATATATTTTTTAAAAATATTTAAACTATAATAGTATTTTAATTATATTAAAATAAAGACTATTCAGTTAAAAATATTCAATGTTTTAATTATTAATTAAATACTGAAGGATATCTAAAGGAATCAGATCAATATAAATAAAAATGCCATATTTTACACAGTATTTATGTGCTGTGATTTTTATGCTTATTAGATTATTGTGCTTTTAACTTACGTTTAAGAATTTAAGAAATGCTTTAATCCAGAGTAAACAATATTCATAATGTGCCATAATATTTAGCAACTCATATCACCCCAAATTTTATTAAAATCAAATATGAGTAAATTCTGTTTATGTGCGCTTCATGTGATGAATGATATTTGTATGCCTATGTAGAGCATTTCAGTTGCTTTCTGAGAAGGCAGTTCATTAGGTTTTATAACGGAGCTGGATTACCTGCATATACATAGATTGTTTTAAGGCTGAACCGAACGACCTCAAATCTTTTCAAGTGTCTTCTCAGCAAGAGGATGAAAATACTTAATACTCTGACAATACCTACTGAAAGAGGTCAGCTAACTTCACATGCACCCTGCTTTGGATGCTTTCTGAACTCTCCAGAGCCGAATGAAAGAGACCGCCTGTGTTCACCCAGAGAAAACCAGCCCTGAGCACCTCAACAATGTACACTCAAGAGCTCTTCTTTCATCTTCGTGAAGCAACAGCTTTTCAGAGCATTGATTGAAATGGACTCCGTTTGTAAGTGCAGTGACATTTAGTTGACAAATGCAGTCATTGTTCCTGTGGATAATTGGGCAAAGGAAGCATATGCTAAAAAAAAAAAAAAGGGCATAATGTTCTGTATTAATACGAAGGAATTTTCTGTATTTGAATTTTTTTTATTTTTTATTATTATTTATTTTTTACAGGTGATTTGCCTGTATTATAAATTTTACTCTGCATTGCATTTTATTTCATTGTTTGTTAAATTAATGGCAGAAAATTTACAGAACATTTTCCAATGAGAGTACAATGAACAATTAATAAAAACATGAATTGAAATCATCATTGTCTTCTGAATTTAGGGTTAGGTAAGGGTCTGGACGATTAGGTTACATTGTTCCAGGAGCTTGTTGTA
The DNA here is from genome assembly GCF_023724105.1 of Carassius gibelio. Classification (NCBI taxonomy): domain Eukaryota; kingdom Metazoa; phylum Chordata; class Actinopteri; order Cypriniformes; family Cyprinidae; genus Carassius; species Carassius gibelio. The sequence goes on from NC_068411.1 coordinate 28,050,698, forward strand.
TTGGTTTGATGTGATTTCACATAACCTGCACCCAGCAACACATCAATAAGCACATTCACCAGAACTTTCCCCGTCAAACTCAATGAGTAAAGCCTCTCACTACAGATAATCATGTTTGACAGGCTTCTGGATCTGAGGACTGCAGGCTGGTCAGCTCATTTCCTGCAACTCTCTCAACTTTTCTAGTCTTTGGTGTTCAGTATCAAACCTGAGTTCGTGAGGTTACTCATTCATAGCTCGGGAGGCTTGATGAGTTTAGGTTTTTAGGTTTCATTTAAAAGACACAACTGTAATCCTAGAGTAAGAGTTTAGAGCAAGAAAATTGAAGAATAAAGATACACTAACGTTCAAGAGTGACATTTTTTTTAAATAAGTATCTTATCCTCACCAAGGATGTACAGTATTGTTCAAAATAATAGCAGTACAATGTGACTAACCAGAATAATCAAGGTTTTTCGTATATTTTTTTATTGCTACGTGGCAAACAAGTTACCAGTAGGTTCAGTAGATTCTCAGAAAACAAATGAGACCCAGCATTCATGATATGCACGCTCTTAAGGCTGTGCAATTGGGCAATTAGTTGAATTAGTTGAAAGGGGTGTGTTCAAACAAAATAGCAGTGTGGCATTGAACAATACTGTATTGATGTAGTAATCAGAAAATACAGCAAAACAGTAATCTTGTGAAATATTATTATTATTATTTAAAATAAGTATTCTATTTAAATATTACTAAAAAGTGCTATTTATTTTTCTGATGTAAAGTTGAATTTTCTGCATCATTACTCCAGTCTTCAGTGTCACATGATCCTTCAGAAATCATTCTAATATGTTGATTTGCTGCTCAAGAAACATTACTGATTATTATCAATGTTGAAAACAGTTGTGCTGCTTCATATTTTTGTTGAAACCATGTTGCATCTTTTTCAAGATTCTTTGACTAGAGGAAAGTTCAAAAGAACAGCATTTGCTTGAAATCCTTTGTAACATTATACATGTTTTTACTGTAACTTTTGATCAATTTAATTCATCCTAGCCAAATAAAACCTTTTATGAGCTTATTTTGAAACATTGTTGAGGGAACCTCATATGAGATTCTAAAAACCTTAACCAAATGTCTTTTATTTAATCTCCTCGCTGTGTATAACAGAAAAATCACTGAGATCTGTTAAAAATATTCTATGTATTTCTTTCTCCCCCTTCCAGTTTTGTACCATTGTGTAAAACTTAATTAGTGCAGTAATTTAGTTCTGTCCTCTGATGTGGGTGTTGTTTGCAGTGCCAGTTCTCTCTGTGGCAGCACCTCCACATTTACACCCCGGCACAGACGCCTTCAGATCTCTTCTAAAGGCACAGCGGGCGTGAGCTATAGCTCTGTCGCACCTCCCGTTATAGTTCACTTCATTTACTGACACAATGCCAATACTGATGTCTTCCATCTTCTCTAATTACTCAACTTCATTACTCAGTACCTGCCTCCCTGTGTCAGAACGACATGTTTTCAGCTCCGCGTGCATCAGTGGAGTGTGCTGACACTGTGCTGATGAGCTATTGATATTTTCGAGAGCAGCGGGCTGAGGGCTACTATCTCTGTGACCCATATAGGTGGGCATCTGCTTCATATTCTAGATTCCAAGAATGAAAATTCTGTCATTATTTACTCACTCATTATGTCATTCCAAACCCATATGCTGTTATTTCTTTCCTTGGATCATAAAAGAAGAATTTTCATGTGTCTCGTTTACAGACAACAACAGTTGCTACAAACGCTCCAACAAGGGCTACAAAACAACATCAAAGGAGTAGTTCACTTCTAGAATGAAAATTTCCTGATCATTTATTTACTCACCCCCATATCATCCAAGATGTTCATGTCTTTCTTCAGTCGCAAAGAAATGAAGGTTTTTGAGGAAAACATTCCATGATTTTTCTCTATATAGTGAATTTTAATGGTGGCCAACTGGTTGAAGGTCCAAATTGCAGTTTCCATGCAGCTTCAAAGGAATAAGGGTCTTATCTAGTAAAACGATCAGTCATTTTCTAAGAAAAATAATTTTTTTAATACTTTTTAATCCAAAATGAACATCTTGGATGTCATAGGGCATTACTAAATAAAGTAAATTATCAGTAAATTTTCATTCTGGAAGTGAACTACTGCTTTAAAGAACCTTAAAAGTAGTCCATACAGCTTGTGCACTATATTCTAGGTTTGTTTCACATTTTTGCGAGAATTTGTATTCAGACTTTTATTTTGGGCAGATTTAAGGTCAGAGAAATTTTGAAACCATTTTTCACAGTAAATATATTTAAGGTGCTATGTTGACATCAAATTGTATAATATAAATCAAGTATATATTGTATAAATAATCAAGATGTCGGTAACCACGCAAGTAATCCATCCATACAAAGAAAACAAAACAAATATGTTCAGAAATGTGTTCTGTGTAATAAAGTGGAATGAAAGTGTTGAACACATAAAGAAAGGGAGGTGTAAAGAGGCATAGAAAGCCAAGACAACAGCTGAAATCGGTAATTAGAAAGAAATCCTGCCCCTTGGATGGCCTATAAAAAGGTGTCTCATGACCAGCGTGTCACACAAGAAACATTTCATGATGGGTGAAAACAAAGAGCTCTCTCAAGACTCTCTTCAGTACTTCTGAACGTTCCAGTGAGCACTGTTGGGGCCATACTCATATTTAAGTGTATTTGTCATCATATATTGTTGATCTGGATACTTTGCCATGTCACTGTCCCTCACATCCCACCAGATTATTTCTTCTTCTTCATGAATTTCTCCTCCATCAGAATATGATTGCATGCACCGGGCGGCGTTCCACTGTGATGCCTACGCGCTCCTCTCCCACTCAGTTCATGTCGAGATCTCTGTGCAGTCGGGCTCTGATGAAGACTGTTTTTTGCAGTGAGGGGATTGGATTACATCGCTGTCACAGCTGCCAGTCATGGCACGAGCCCCCTGTGCCATGCTGACAACCGCAGCCATAGCAACCACGCCGTGACGACGGTGTTATATTAGGCATAGCATCGTTTTGAGCTTCTTTCTTCTGGTACTCTGCATCTGCTTCCTTTAAATGTGTTTCTACAGTGGTTCCTGACACCAGCTTCTGTTAAACTGAGCGTGTTACACAGTTTCCTTATGTGGAGGAAGCACTTTGTTATTAGGGGTGGGCGGTGTGACTAAAATCCTGTGTGAGTCATTTAAGATCACTGTAACAGTATATATCATCAGGATGTTTTATTTTTTATTGTGAAATTACAAATCATCCTAGTGCAGAGTGTTTGGTGCTATAGCAACAGGAAGTTCATGAGTTTGATTTCCTTATGCATGAACTAATTAAATGTATCAGTTGAATACAATGTAAGCATGAAAATTAAAATAAAATGTTATTCAAATTCGATCGTCTCCCCATTGTAGAGGCAAAAGATATGATTAAATAAATGAAAAAATAAATAGCTTCACATTATGAAACACTAGGGTTGAAAAGACTGAAAACAGGTCAGTCATAATTGAGATTTCTGAATTATGCTTGGGAAAAGTACACATTCATTCAAAAGAAGTTATTTTTCTCCGGTTGGCATTTTTATTTTATTTTTGAAAAAATTCTTATCTCTTTTCTTATTATCATCAGTGTTGGGGTAAAATTTACTGCATCAGATGGTTTGTGGAAACTAATACACTGTGAAAATTATATATATATATATATATATATATATATATATATATATATATATATATATATATTATATATATAGAAAAATCATACAAATTAATTTAATTATTCTTTTTTATAGAGTTAAAAAATTATATATATATATATATATATATATATATATATATATATATATATATATATATATATAGTAATTAATGAAACAATATTTGAGTGCATTTTAACAAGAAATTAACTTGTTGCAAAAATACTTAACTGTTTCTATCAAATTTTCACTACTTCAGTGTGACTTGTTTCTTTTTAATTAATTTTTTTGTGAAATTTACAAAAATTTATTAAAGCTATTATAAATAGCCAAAGCAATGTCAACAATACATTTTAATTACCTTTTTTTTGTGACTGTATAGTATTAGTGCACATTATTTATAGAAAAAAAAGGAAAAAGTTTGTAATCGCTTCAATCAAAATGCACCTTCAATGGCCTTTTTTCTGACTTTGTTTATGCCATAAGATCTCATTGCTAAATAGCTTTGGCTCCATTTGGACTGGCTCCATGTAACACACACTTTTTTGCAATCCAATACATTCTGAACAGACTATATCTATATCTTGCCCTATTTTTTCTTGTCAAAAGTTTTATATTGTCTTGACGTGGTAAAACTTTGGCATTTTTCACACGTGTGACAAATGAACAGCTAAGGTTACAGAAGTATTAAGGTTATAGAGAAATCTACCAGCTGACACATTTCTAGCATCATACTGTACAGTATACACTGTCAAAACCGCCCTTCCGTACAGCCCTAGTGTATCCTGACATGATCTCTTGTTATATTGAACCTGTTATAGTTTCCATACATGGAGGAAGCACATTGTTATGCTGAAAACAATGTGGATGGTGTCTCCGTTCTCTCCATTTCTTCCAATATACTATAGCTCATGCAGGAAACAGCATGGCTCTAGGTATGTTTTTTTTAATGCGTAGAGTATTTGCAGTAGTGGAGCCACGTGCCTGACTGTGAGTCTGTGTGCTTGTGCTGTATGTAGGTCAGTCCGATCTCTCGCTATCCTTCTGATAAACCCAGCAGTCTTGCACGGCATCACTATCTCTGCTAGCTGGTGTAACTAGTGTGAAAAAGGCTACAGATGGAATCTTGCATTAGCTAGTGACAGTTTTTGAAAGATTTATATGATTAATGCATTGAATGTGGCATCATGTGACTGCCGTGAAGTGTGTGGGTGTGTATTGCCATGGCTCAGAGAACCGAGGCAGCTGGTATTTACATGAGCACAGATTGGCCAATAGATAGCATGCGGAGGGATGAGACAGAAGTGAGTTCTTCAGTCCTCCCATTCAGCTTGCTGTGAGACCACCATCTCAAGTGCAGAAAAGTTTGTCCTGCAAAGTTTTTATGGGAGTATGAGGCAGATTGGAAGTGTTTATTTGCCGATAACTATAAATGTAATGCCAAACGTGGTACAATATGTGTAATATATATATATAGAATACTGCTGCTGCTGCTACTAATTGTCTTTTATTTGTTTATTTATTTATTTATTAAATCAAATTAAATACATTACCATTCAAAAGTTTGGGTCAAAAAGATAAAAAAAAAAGAATAATAATACTTTTATTCAGAAAAGATGCATTAAATTAGTTAAAAATGACAGTGAAGACATTTATAATGTAACAAAAATAATCATTATATAAATACTGTTCTATAAATGCTTTTCACAAAAATATGAAGCAGCACAACTGATTGCTACTTTGATAATAAGAAATGTTTCTTGAGAAACATATTAGAATGATTTCTGAAGGATCATTTGTCATAAAATAATAAATCTTTGGAGTTTGGAACAATATTATATATTTTTTTAATATATAAATAACAACCCTGCAGTCCCACAGAGGTTAAGCTATTTGGAAATTTTATATTTACATTTATATTTAATGAAAACACTTTATGGTATTTATTATAGTGAAAAATATGAAAGCAATGTCTTAAATAATTTATAATTAAATGCATGCAATTATTATATTATATGCAATTATTATTATATGTGCAAGTATGAGAAACCTGTCTGAAAACAATGTTCTGAACCACATTTCTCACAATGTAAACTGATTTTTGAATCCACATCAGACCTGACCAGAGGAATAAAAAAAGCTTCATGTTTTTCCAATTCCCCTCATTTTGACTAGAGGATGCGTCAGTGTCTGATCTGGAGAAAACATGCTCTTTGGAACGGGGCGGTGGTTGAGTTCTTTTGATGCGCTTCCTGCTGGGGTGGTCTTTGAACACAGCTCTTTGGATTTGAGTCTGCTGACCCGTCAGAGCCGAGGACGACATACACCCATCCGTCTCGCTTTAGAGATAAACCCCACAAACTGTGTCTGAGCAATTCCAGAGACAGAACAGATGAGCTCCATCTTCTGTTGCAGATAAACTGTCCTGGTGATCACCAGTACTCCATAATCATCTGCAGGACCTTCAGGCTTAAAACAGGACGACATTTTGCACATTCAGGGTCTTATACAGAGATTTATATGGAAGTGTGTTTCCGGCACTGAAAAAATAAAGAAGGGCAATTGTGATTTTTTTTATTTTCTCAGAATTGCGAGTTAATATTAAGCACTTTTTTCTTTCGCAACTGTCCCATCCCCCTTCATTACTGTTGCTTTGTCCAGCAAGAGATAGCACTCTCACGCTGCACATCATGCTCTCATGCAGTGAAAAATAAATCACGGAGCAAAGAGAAAAAACTGACAACATGCCGACAGACAAGACAGGGCAGGTTACTTTTGGTATGAAGTAAAGTCTAAGCTGTCAAATTTTGTAAAGTTCAAATAATGTAAATGCCATTTTGTGGCTCTTAAATGTGACATGACAGATCGCTGTAGCACCTCAGCTTATGTCTCACAATTCTGAATTTACAACACAGAATTATGGCTTTATATCATGCAATTTTGACTTTACAACTTAATTTGAGTTCATATTTTGCATTTTTGAGAAGCAAAAAAAAAAAAATCACATTTGTAAACTTAAAATAGTGAGGAAAAAAGTCAGAATTAAGATAAAAAGTCACAACTATCTTTTTATTTTTGTTCAGTGGCGGAAATGGACTTCCATAATTTATACTCTAGTCTACCTTGTTATATATTTTATAACTCAAGAAACTTCATGACATTTTCAGACATGTTTCATGAAGTGTCAGTGTTGTCTGAGATGTTTCAGTTCAAAAATTCTCAGGAGAAATAAAAATACACTTGCAAAAACCAAGGTTCCACAAGAGGGTGTTCACTGTGATGCCACAGAAGAGCCATTTTTGGTTCCCCAAAGATCCCCTCAGTGAACAGTCCTTAAAAGAAGGATTTTTTGTTAGAGAAATTAACTTTTTAACAATCCACTATAAAGAGCCATTTGTGGAATGGAAAGATGCCATAAATGTTAAAGGTTCTTGTTCTTCATTTCCTGTAGCTCAGTGGTAGAGCATTGCGTTAGCATTAGCGCAAAAAGTCCTGGGTTCAATTCCCAGGGAACACACATACTGATAAAAAGAAAAATTAATATCCTGAATGCACTGTAAGTCGCTTATCCAAAGTGTCTGCTAAATGTATAAATGTTCTTCATGGAACCATTGATTCAAATACAGAATTGGAGACTTTTGCTTAAGATCTTAATGTGATATTTCAGCCAAATTCAATCAAATCTTTTTTTTTTTTTCCAAATGATCTGTTCCAATATTAACATTACTATTAGCTGTATGCTTATAAACATTAAGATCATAAGCAAAAGTCTCCAATTTCTGTCTTTGAGAAGCAATTGAGATATTAGTTTCATTTATAAGAAGGTGGAGAGCATTGTAGAGGAAAATGTTATTGCTCAGAAGACTTAAGTGTTTCATTTTTGCATTTAGACACACATGAAACATTTCTTGAGATAATTCTAGGCATTTAGCCATGAATCAGACAGTTATTGAAATCATTTGGTTTTGGGAGAATCTGATGAGAAGCATTACAGTTCAGATTGTGATCTTTGACTTTTGATTGCAGGGTCCAAGCAAAATTTGTGTCCTCTGCTTTTAAAAGTGTAGCTATCATGAGACTTATTCAGGACAGTGACTCAACACGAGTTTTCATGAAGAGATTTGTGCTTTACCTGATTTGTGTCCCAACCATCACAGAGCCCCTCCTATCCCGATTACAGCTCTAATCCCAACCGGGCGGATTCAGCAAACACTCATTCAACCTTTAAGCGCGATTAAATGGGAAAAATGTTGGAGAAATCCAGATGTCGGGATGGCTGCAGAGGATGTGAGGTGTGTGTTTGTTGAGATAAATCCCTGCTTTTCCACCGCTGTGCTTCATTGATTGCCTCTTTCTCTCTGCCCGCTCGATGTGTTGGGTCAGATTACATCGTTTGATCACCGGCGGCTCGCAGCGTCTGAGCCCAGAATGTTTATGAGGCTCTTGGATTGAATTTAATCTGCGGGAAGTATCACAATCCTGTTGGTCTATTTTAGGGCTCCATTTAGATGATTTAAATTTGTCCGAAAGTGTATTGGGAACTGAGAATCAATCCTTATTTAGAACCAGTATCACTTTTAGATATAAAAAGAGGAATTTTATGTGTTATAACGAATCTGTCATAAAGCCTCATTAAATAGTTTGTGTTTTATAGTCACTTACTGAGTCAATATTTCTGTAAACTGGTACCTTTTACTGTGTTTGTGAGACCTTTTATGAAATGAACTTGTTCATATAAAAATGTGTATTAGTAAAAATAAAATTTTTGCCCAAAAGTGGGTCAGTGAGATTTATTTGTAATTTTTTTAAAAGAAACAAATACTTTTATTCAGCAAGGATACATAAAATAGTTTAAAAGTGACAGGAAAGATATTTATAATGTTACAAAAGATGTTTACTGCAAATAAACAAATAAAAAGAAGACTGGAAAACCTAAGAAAAAAATAAAAGTAAAAAACTTCACAAAAACCTATTGCAGTAAATGATGATACTGAAAATTCAGCTTTGCATTTTAAAATTCCATTATAAAATATATATTCAAATAGAAAACAGTAATTGAAAATTTTACTGTATTTTCGACCAAATAAATGCAGCCAGAGCCAAATGCATTCAGAGCATATTTTTATTGTTTTGTCATATATTTGTTTAGAACCATATATCATTTGGAACAATTATTCTTGAAGCATAAATAGAATTGTTAATGGAATCATTAAGGAAATAAACAGAATCTGAACCAGATGATTCCTTATGATTTCCATCCCTAGTTCTGAGAGAATCCGCATTGGTTGGAAGTAGTTAAATTAGAGCCAAGCTAGAAGAGTAGAAAAAAATGAACTCGATTTAATCAGGCAGTCGTGTTTTTGAACCGCTTCATTTACTTCATTAAAATGGATTGGACTTCCCAGCGCAAGATATGAGCGCGAAAACAAGGCATTCTCTCAAAGTCTGTATGATTATTTCCTCGGTTTGCTTGCCGAAGAGCTGCGTGTGCAGTATAGAGTGCCAAAAGAACTAGTAGTATTTTTCTTTTCAGCATAATTATCTTCTGCTCATTTCCGGATGTAAATAATTTACCAAACCAGTGATTCCATATGCAACAAGCTGGCCTGTTATCTGCGCAAACTCTCTCTTTATTTTCCTCACATGTGTTTGCCCGGGCTCGAGGAGAAGAGCAATCACAGGCCATGGGAAAATAAAGAGAAGTGTGCTCGTTCATCGTGCCCTCCTGCTAATAGAACACGGCAGTGTTCATTGTGCCCCCGCCTGCTGTGATCACAGCCCAGTGGCCGTGTCATCTCAGAGGAGAGCCAGCCTCCAGGCGAGCTGCACATGTGTCTCTTTAAAGCTCAGGACGTTTGATTTCAGGCTAGGCTTTCTGAAGAAAATGTTAGTGGTGTTGTGGGTAATCGTTAGGGCGTTGCTATGTGGCCACTGAAGTGTTTTGAGTTGTGTGTTCTAATGTAAGTGCCCTGCGAAGTGGACATCACTGGATATTCTGCCATGATTCCAGTTTGAAGTGAACATATGTTCCATTCAAAGTACATTGAAGTGTGCAAGACGTGAATTTAAATTGTATTTGCGCAGTGCAAATCCGTGAACGACTGTTCCGAAGTGAGGTAAACTTCAACAGATTTCCCCTGCTCCAGCAGTAGGGAGCAATGAACACTATGTAGGGACCATGTCAATTGGAACACAGTTCATGCACGAAGCTAACTTCTAACGAGCTGATTATCTGAATCAAGTCTGTTAACAAAGAGAGACATGCAAAATATGCAAATCTTGGGGGCGTGAGGACTGGAACTGAGAACCGCTGGTGTAGAGTAGCACTTGTCGTTGGTCGTTTCTCTCAGGTTTTATTCCTGTGATGCAAAGCTGAATTTTCAGCATCATAACTCACATGAACCTTCAGAAATCAGACATATTTCTTAAGTTTATTAATTTTAAAAACAGTTGCTTAATATATTTGTGAAAACCATTTTATGTTGAAAGTTGAAAGTTCAAAAGAACAGCATTTATAAAAAGGAAAATAACAAATTAATGTAAATAATGTTACTTTTGATCAATTTAATGCATTTATTAATTTAATGAATTTTATTGGTAAATACAAGTTTTTTTTTTATTATATATATAAACTTCTGAAAATTAGTCTATAAATTAGATTGGTTTCCTTTAGCAGTAGTTGATTACCTGTGCTCTTAAAAGCATGAAATGTATGTTTTGCTTTGCTGCAAGGGGTTGAAATAGAGTCACGAGTGCTAGTATAATTAGCCTGTTATTGTTCTTGTCGACTGCCTGGTGTTCTGCGTCTTAGATGTTTTCGCCTGCTGAGCTCAGTTCTATGCGTCTCTGTATTTTTAATCTCATATACTCTGTTCTCTCTCATTTTTTTATGTTTTTGTAATGAGTAACATTAAATATAGCAACACTTCTGAAAATATCTCCCTCATAACTTACAGAATGAGGGATTCATTTTCTGTAAAGCTGCTTTGAAACCATATGCATGGTTGAAAGGGCTATACAAATAAACTTGAAATAAATCTAAAAATAATGCACAATTGTAGGCAACCTGCATATTCTTACCACCCAAAAAATCCCACCTTGCACTTTTTTACATTGAAATATATCAGATTCCAGGAGTATTATGGTTTGCTAATGGCAAACTTTATGTTGTACCTAATCTGGAATATTCCTTCAGTTTGTCACACCCACGTTGAACATGATACATGATGAGACAAGATGATGAATGAGACCAAATCTAATGCAAAGCTTGTAGAATCAAAGGAAGTCAGGAGGAGTTTGATGGTGCAGCCAAAATATAATGAAGATGCACAAGCGATTATGAGCCTCCCTCTGATGTAATAATCTCATCATCGAATGCAAGAATCCTTTTAGCGCAGCGGAGAGGAAAAACAAAGTGTTTTGTTTACAACGGTGTGAAACTCCTCCATTAATGAGCGCGAGAAGAGTCCCTATACTGACCCTTTTCAAATGTAAATCATGCTGAAATCTAGCCGATTTAAAACCCGAGAGCTGCGCCAAATTCATTTGATGTGAACGCACACATTGGAAGGCGTGCGTGTTATGAACCTGAGATATCCCCCAACATGCCTGTTCTCTCTTTCAAGTTGTTCCCTTGCAGCACTTGAAAGCCTGACGCATCCATTAGTGTGTTTCAGCTACAATGACTCAAGTTGTGCTTGATTTGAAGCACTGTGTCAGTCTACCGTAAACACAGGCTGATTTTGACTTCCAGTAGCTTTCTTTTCCTGGATATATTGTATTTTTAGGGGGATTGGTTACAAAGCAGGATGCAACTGTATCCCTTTAGCCTTTGACTTTGTCCTTACTGGTTTACAATGGTCATTCAAAACCTGGATCATATCTCATATCATATATATTATCATATATACCTCACATCGTTTTATATATATATATATATATATATATATATATATATATATATATATATACATACATACATACATACATACATACATACATACATACATACATATATATATATATATATATATATATATATATATATATATATATATATATATATATATATATATATATAATAGAATTTAACACTGTCCTGAATTAGATATTTTGCATAAAAGATGTATACAAGACAAAGTAAAAGTTAATTTCATAAAGTTTACATTTGCTTGAAACTGTGTGTTGTTACCTAGATGAGTAATGTCTGTTTTGATTTGTGATGGTTGATCATGAGTCCTTTGGTCCTGAACAGTTAAACGGTATGATGTTCGGTAAATATGGGCTCATTCAGCTTTTTTACAGATGGACACCTGGAGGACCCGTACGCAACTATTACAAAAGGTACAAATGGTCACTAGCTATGTTTCCATCCCAAGATGCAAATTTAACTAATGCACAAAACAGGAATATTGGATAAAACATTTGCGAATAAAGCACCATTTCCATCCAATGAGACAAAGAGAAGAAAATCAGACACTGAATATAATAATTGTCACATATAATAAATTACTTGCACCTCAGAGCAAGCAGTCATTGTAGAGAAATACTTTGAAGACAGACTTTTCTTAGGCGTCTCAGAATGACCAAATCAACATACAGATCGGTTCACTGGTTAGTCAAGTTATCCCGTCTCATAGCGCAAAATCACATGACTGAATTTATTATGTTTACATCATAGTTTATGCACATTTTTTCTTAATGGATAAAAAGTTTGTCCTACTCAATTGTGCTTACAAGTTTTTATGTGCATTTTTCGAATGTATGTGTATGGGTGTTTAAATCCAGCGTTTTTTAACTACAATATTCCAAAATGTGCATAAAAATAGCTAAAAATGGAAACAGCTATTTATGCTCCAGAAGGAACCCAGTGCATTAGCTGGGGGGTGAAAACTTTTGAACAGAATGAAGATTTTATTGAAAAATAAGAAAATATGCTTACTTGAAGACAAAATAAGTCCAATTTACTCTTACTTTACTCTTAAATTTACTTAAAATTTAGATCTTCAAATTCTACAAGTTTTCACCCCCCGGCTCTTAATGCATTGTGTTTCCTTCTGGGGCATCAGTAAATATTTTAAACATTTGCAATAGTTATCTATGAGTAGGGCTGTCACTTTTGTGAAAAAATCATTTTCGATTTTTAAGACGTAAGTGTTCATTGAATCGATTGTAAAATCGATTTTCCATGTCTAAAAAAAAGACGTTTCCTTTTTCAACGTCAAATAATGGACGAACGTGAAGAGAGCGCTGGAAACGCACAAGTGAGCAATATTTCTTATTTACTGGAATGAAGTTTCGTGCAGAATAACAAACAGCAACAGGAGTGCAACATTCTCGAAAAAATATATATGCAGAGTGGGCGGCTGCCATAACAAAAGAAAAACATCACTGCAGGCTTCAACCCGGCTGCATTTATGATTCAGGCAATTCAAAAATCTCCAAGATTATTTTAAATAATGATTCAATCCATTTAAAACAACTGTTCAAAAAGAAAACGCGCTCCGACCGCACTGATGTTCCAGGGACACTAAGGTACAGCTGCGCAAGGTGGGGGTATTACTGCCAATTTTCCACCACAAAAGCCAGTCGCTGTCAGCTTGCAATGGTCCTTTTCATAACTCAGAATCTCCTGTAACTAGATGCGCGAATGAGGAGAATTCGCATCTACTGCGCCACGAGACCTCCAAACGCATGTAAACGTGTCATTACATTGACTTAACATTGAAATCATTCGCGCCAGACGCTCTATTCGCATTTGTTGTGAACGCAGAGAGGTCGCTTTCGACGTCACTGGGTCTTATAGGCGTGTAAAATTGCTGGTATTTTCTGTCTAGCTTTTGCAAGGCATACTGAACTTTTGGAATTCTTTATTTTCTTTTTCTGCTTGCTTGTGAGTTTTGTTACATCTATATTTGTTTATTGTTTAATTATTTTAAAATTAATAGTGTACATATTTGGTTAAAATTGATTCCCTATTTTCATTTACGAAACTTTTTTGGTTGGTCCGATCGATTGATCGATTTTCAAAATAAAAGTGACAGCCCTATCTATGAGTACCAGATTTTTTGTCAGTGTGAAAAGACAATCTCAAAATCATATGGTCACTACTGGAACAGGATCAAATATGCAAAAATTTAACATGTTAATTCAGTGTGATTAATTATTAATTATGTAAAAATATTTTTTTTAAACACAGAAATTGGGAGTGATTGTGCCACTGAATGAGTTTGTATAGATTCTTGAAAATTGACATAATATTTCCCAAAATGCGTTTCTTCCAGGCTAAAGCAACCAATCATAATCACCATTATGATCATAAATGTGCATTTCTAGCTGAATACGTTGGAGACAAATGAAGAGATTTGAGTGTGGACTGAAAGAACCTGGTGAGTGTCTGTCAGCGGCTCTGATCAGCCTTCATCCTCTTTAGGAGAGAGGAGGTGAGGACACGGCTAAAGACACCAGATCTCCACCTCGCAATCTTAACACCAGACGCTCTCCAGAGATGCTATTTTTATCTGCTCTGCTTATCACAGGCCTGTCATGCACTTCAAACTAATTTCTACTGAGCCCCCCGAAGATAAAAGAAACGTGCGTGTGTTTCCTTCTTTTTTTTTTAAGCATGATGCTCATCTTAATTTAGCTTTGATCACCAGATGCGCTGTGTTCGAAGTTCACAGTTTTATTTGACACATAAACACGTTCTGGATTTAAATTAGCAGGAGCATTTAACATTTCACTGCAAGGAATAATAAGCTGCTTTTTTTGACATTTAGGTGTTTCAGGTTTTATTTCTTGCCAAGCACAAGCGTAAATGAATCAATGTTCATTTTTAGCACTTTTAAGCTTAAGAGATTGATTTCTTTTTTTAAATCTAGTTGATCTAGATATGGGTAGTAAATCTATTTCAAACAAGCTTAAAGTCAACATGAAATAAAACCTGACCTTTAGCATCGACTTTATTAATAAATATCCAGTTATCCGTTTTATTTTTATGGTGAATTGCTCTCACTCTTGGCAGTTCTTTCACACAGTGAATCAATAAAAGGATCTTTTAAAAAGCGGATTTTACATGCAATGCATTTGTCCAACAGGAAATGGAAAATTGTGTATTATGCATTGTGTTATACAGTGTTTGACTCATATTTTGGCTGATATTCTGTGCATACAGAAAAATTGCATAATATTCCAATTGTGCATGAATTGCAGAAATAGTAATGTATTATGCTAGAAACCTGCTAAAATTGCAAAATAAAAATGTGTAGTATGATTATATTATATTACATTATATTATTTATTGGTGCACTTCATTGCAAAGAAAATATAAAACTTTATTCTAATATTTAACATCCAGCTTTTGTGTTCCAAAATTTTTGTTGATGGATCAATCAATATTCAGGCACTTGTTTATTTCTTTGATAAATCTGTTTTACTCATAAATGCAACATATTGCAATAGTAAAACAACATTTGGTGTTGACCTTTCTGCCGTAGTAGTTTGGTTTGATACTCATCATTCCAGAACTCATTCCAGAACTCATGAGCTATTGAGACGGCAGCACTCAATTATGAATTATTCACCCATTGTGTTCTGTTTCAGTGTTTGACATTAATATATTGCACCATGGTCCTCTGTGTCTTCTGTTAGTGATGCTGTTCAGAATAGCAAACCCTGTGCAGGTTGGGGTTTGGTTTATTTTGATGTGAGAGATGACTGTAAACAAACATGCAGTTCTCATACTATTTTTGCAATATGAAAAATGTATACTATGTATGTATGCAATGTAGGGAATGTGACCTTCTATATGTACAGAAATGTTCAGTGCACATGGTTTATATCTTTTATGGAACCATGAACGTCTTAGGTTTTTTATTACATGCTAGAAACAGGTTTACATACATGACTTTTTGCATGCATGTTTATCATTGAGTGACATCCAGATGTCAAGTTGAAAATACTTTATTATATGCATTTTAAATGCGATTTTGTGTAAAAATGCCTTAATTCTGATGAATCAAGAACTGGAATTGAAAGGTCCAGTTTATTGATTCCACGCAGTATGCTCTGTTATGTACTGAATTTTTTGAGTAACATAAAAGATCATTGAGTAGATGCATACATAAGTGCATTGCATATTGCAGTAAAAGTATGAATACTATGGCAGCCATTTTTCATAAAATTAGATTAAAATGGCAAATAACTGTATAAATCACTAGCATGCTGAATTGGCCCCACTACATTGCATGCATGCATTGTTTCATACTGTGTATACTTTCACTAATTATTTATTAAAAATAATATGCAGGATAAAATATAAACTTTGGATAAAAGCCTCTGCTAAATGATTAAATGTATATGTAAAGTAAGCACTGTGTAAAGTAAGCAATTCATGATGAACATGCTATAGTTGGGAGAGAAGAAAATGCATTCAAATTTTTTTTTTTTTTTTCCTCTTAAGCAAGTGTGACTAATGATTGCACTAATGCAAGAAGACGTGGTGTATATCACAGTATGAATTTATAATCAGTTTGTATATATGCACTGGCATTCATTGATATACATTCACATTCACGCAGTCACGCCAATCTGATATGATGTGAGATTTTGTTTTTAATATTATGTACTGTATATATAAATGTAAAGTCACTGACTGAAATGCACTGACCTTTAAATGTGTCGCTCAAAGGCACAGAGTGTCTTCAGTAATCCCCGTGAGCCGGTGTGATTGTCTCTGTTTGAGAGGGAAAGCTTGGGAAATGTTGCCTTATCTCACTGACACGGCTGATGAGAGACTAATCCTTAAATTACTGTCATTTTCCCCATAATTTAGACTGTCTTAAGTGATAAAAGTAAAACCTTTCACATAGATTCATCTTTTGCAAAGCTATTTAGACTTTTCAGAAGTCAAGCACGGAGTGTTTTGCCTTTGTGTCTCATTGCATAAATGTTTTAAGCAGTCTTGTAGTTGTAGTTATAGTTCTTTTGATCATAATTTTAAGGAAAATGTTGGATTCGGTACAAGTTAAGATCATTCAACAGCATTTATGGAATGACATTGAGTCTCTTTTAAGTAATTTTTCAAGTAATTAACTTGAAATATAATTATTCAAAATATTAAATAATAATAACTATTATTATTAAATTATAAATATAAAATATTAATTATTTAAAGATGATTCCATTTAATTTAATATTTGTGACATGATGTATTTATAAAGCAAATATTGTAATAGACTTTTCAAACAATTATTACAGATATTAAATGATTATTTATAAAATTAAATTATTGATATTAAACCAAATAATTAACATTTTATTAAATATAATTTAATTTAATATTTGTAGCATGATATTGTTTACAATTTTTTTTATTCACCCCTGGTTTTTACAGAACAAAACTGAATTTAATTAACAAAACAATTAGAAAACTGAAATTATTAATTTGTATTTTATGCAATTATTAGTTTTCACATTTCAATCATTAAACTAATTATTTAATATTAATATTCAAATAGTTTAAAATGGTTAATTATTAAATAAATATTAAAATAATACATAATTATTATCTGATCTGTAAACAAGTTCCTTTTAAAAGATTTAAAGGCAGAAATGTGATGCGTATAATTTATAATTTATAGCACTTACATTAATTCTGTTAAAACATGCATTATTTGAGCTGTCATTTTGGTATTTTTTGGTGACAGTGTTATGATGTTAGAGTGACAAAGTTGTAAGATTTAATGACTTTACACAGAAAAGGTTAGTAACACAGTTTTTCCACACTAAAATCATGTTAACAAAAACCCATATTATTGATGTCTTGTGGCTGTACTGTTGAAATCCATCATTAAAATCATCATTATGCCAAAAGTGCTGTTGGTTAAGCTTAACTCCAGAATATTAAACCCAGAATATTCCTTAAATATGCTGTGACCCCATAATATTTGGAAATCATTCAAAGCAGCCCAGAAATATCTCTGTGTGCTATTTTTACAGAAACACTGCATATTAAATTGGCCAAAAACATATTCAGACACTTAAGTCATGCTTAAAATGTCTTTGCATTAAATAACAACACATGAAAGCAAGAGACATTTGTTTTAAAAAAGGATTCACATTTCTGGGCTGGTTTGTGAATGATCTTCCCTCAAAATGTCATGTTACATCCGCACTGAAAATCAAACGGTGGCTGATGTGAAGTGTCAGACGATCAGAGAAGTTCAGCCCAGAGCTGTGATTGTTTCGCTCTAATCGGATGTGATCAGCCCCTCCATCTTGACCCACTTGTGCCTCTGGCTTTCCGTGCCGGCAGTCCTAGGGTGAGTTTCTCCGTTTCCATCCGTTCTCACATCCCTGTCGGTGGTTCTGCATTGCAGCCGAGCAGATTTCCCCGCTGGCCTGAAGACTGCAGCACAAACCCTGCGAGTCTCATTCTTAGTCAGCACAGCAGTGCCCTATTTACACACTCTGTCACCGGGCTTGTGTGTATTTTTCTGGTTTATTGCAGTGTGCTGTGTTGTTACAGAAAAAAAAAAATGTCTGGATTAAAAATATTTGCAAATGCCAAGGAATGTATTAGACTTAAATTACTGAGGTATGTTTTATTGCTCTGTGATAAAAATGGCAGAGTTATACAAGACTATTTGCAAATGCCAGGGTGTGTGCGTTTATGTGTGTATACATGTATTGAAATCAAATCAACAGTGTGTTATGCTGAAAAGGGAATCACACCGACTCGCATTAAAAAGTTCTCCGTGACCTTTCAGTTAAAGCAGGTCGGAGTGAATTAGACAATCTTTTGTCTAGCCTTTTAGGCTAGAAACTTACTTTCTGAAAATGCACAACTAGAAATATTCAAATACTTGATTTGACCAATATTTTTTTTAATAGATTTTCATTGGTAACTGGCTTTCAGTTTCTAGATATGTTTAAAAAGTGTAACCTAGTCATTTTAATTTGAGTTGTGGTGGTCTAGAACATTTCCTCATATAGTCTTTGTGCTGATGTGCTTGTGTCGAGTGTGTCTTGGGCTTTATTTCCCAGAGGATGTTGTAATCTGTATACCTTCTGACCTTAGCTTGAGTCCTGCGTGACTTTTGAATAGGTATTAGACCTCAGCATTTCAGCATTATGGTGTTGTTTTATTGAAGAACGGTTTCCTGACATCTGCCAGATAATGCTCTGTAAGTACACTAAACTACCCAAAAGTACCTGCTCTGCGTGTTTGTGTTATGGTTGTCCTTAAAATGTCTCCTGAGGGAAATCTGTCGTCTTATTTAGGAGCCCCAAAGCTGCTTTTACCAGCTGTCATGTGGTCTTTGAGGTGAATAACTTGAGCAGATAGGAGACCTCCATATGCCTGACTGCTTTATCCTTACTTTAACCTCCTAAAGGCACTTCAGGAAGACGTAAATCAGGCTAGCAGGTGAAATGGTCTTATAACAGGTTCTGGAGAAGAGCTAGCCATTGATCTGTTGGTTATATTGTGTGTTTTATGTCAAGTGTTCAATCAGATTTGGTTTCCCTCTCCAGCTCTGGGCTGAGGTTGCTTTAAGGTGAACTTTTTGCATCACCAGATGGAATTGGAAAAATAATGACTCTTTCAAACAGCTCGACTGGACAAACTCGATCCATGAGTTGAGTGAGTGTTGCTGTGAAGGGATGGTCAGGTAGTAAACAAACTAAAAACTTTTTCAAAACATTACACTTTTATTTTTCAAGGAAATGAACCCATATTTAATTACTTTTTTTTTATTACTATATTAGTTATTTAAATGTTGCATACATATTTCTATGTATTTTTACAATTTGTTTACATCTCCTGTCCTCTAGAGCTCAAATCAGTTAATGTTTAAAATACAAGTGATTGTTAAATTTAATCTTTAGCAAATCTTAAAATCATCATCAAAAAAAAAAAAAAAATGTTAACATCAACATGAAACATTAGCATATTGCTAACATATCACTTGTTGGTCTTTTCGTGTTGATCTGAATGAAAATGAAAATGAAAAAATAAAATAAAAACGCTGAAAAATAAATGGCTTTTATTTAAAAATGATTAAAGTAAGATTTAAAACAGCTTTTTAAAATTCTGAATGACTATTTATCATTAACTATTTTTTATATTTATATATATAAGTAAATCCAACATATTTGAGGCTCTAGTTTACACTTTTGGGTTGGGTGGAGATCACTAAAGCAGCACCTTGTCCTATAGCTGCAGGTCTGTCTGTTATTTAGATGCAACATTCTCCCCCAGAGCATCTTCTCACTGTTTACGAGTCAAAGCTACTCACGTTCCAGACCCAAGACTTAAAGTCTTTTATCTAAAAGCCACAACGGTCAGGTCTGGCTCTTCTGTGGCAGTAAAACCTCTTTTTGCTTCCCATCCGCCCCAAGCGAGGCTTCTCATGAACGTGGCATGTCAGATGGCCATCAACAAAGCGCTGCACACAGGCTCCGTATTCATATTAACTTCTGTACGGAGGGGAGCGAGGTCCTGCTGTGACTTCTCATCTCTGCCTGTGGGCAAAATAAAGAAAAACAGCATTAAAGTGTTTATGCCTGAAACGAATTAAACTCTAATATTCATTTTTGCTATTAATGCTTTCTCTTTCCACAAGCTAAGCTGCGGTTGATTCATGTTCCTATCATGGGTCATGCTGCTTGTGTTCCTCCCTATTGATCTACAGCCTCGAGAGCAGAGGGTTTCTTTGATGTTGTTTTAATGTTTCTTTTTATTGAACATTTCTATTCATCAAAGAGTAAAAATGAGCGTAGATTTCACCTGCTGAGTGTGGATTCATTGCCATGCTGAATAAATGAACTTCCTCTGAGAGCTTTGGCAGAGCCAGAAGGAACCGATCTCCTTTCCCACGTCAACATAATGTTCTTGCTTCATCTGCTTTCTCCTTTTTTAATTTCCATTTAAGGCTGTAGCTGAAGGAATGATGAAGTCACAACACGTCTTTGAATATCTTTTCTAGTCAGGTGATTTTTAGCCTGTGTTTTTCAGTTTTGTTGTAAATGCATCAGAGTGATGCGGAGAGAAATCCACATCCCCACCTTCAGATCCATCACAACATGTGCTGTAGAACACATTGGCTTGTATAAATCTTTCAGTGACACTGGAGAGATGTGCTGAAGGTTGGTGCTGCTCGCAGTGTTTGCCAGATAAATCCATGAGGCATATTATACTCTGGCCTGTCAAAACCGTATTATTTGGGCTTCCTGCCCTGAGTATTTCAATCTGATCTTGTTTACTGACGAAAGCAGCACTTATTATAAGTGGTCTGGAATACAGCTCTTATAGTGTAGTGGCCTAGTTTACTAAAGTCTGAGTGGCTACTAAATCAGAAACTGGGGGTCCATAGACAATTTTACAATTACCCATGCCAGATGCCCCATATGTTTATAGTATTGATTTTTAAATTAATATTTTATTAATATTTTTTTATATTTTATTATATATATATATATATATATATATATATATATATATATATATATATATATATATATATATGCTTTTAATTATTTATATTTATACAGTATATACACTTTTATTGTATGTTATTATTCTGCAGTCACACATTAAATTAATCAAAAGTGAGAGAAAAAAATATTTTAAATGCTGTTCTTTTGAACTGTCTATTCATCAGGTAACCCTAAAAGTATTGTGGTTTCCAAAAATATATTCTAAGCAATATTATAAGCATATATGTAAACAGCTCAACTGTTATCAGCATTGATAGTCAGAAATGTTTCTTGAGCAGCAAATGCTGAAAATTCAGCTTTTTATCACAGTAATAAATTAATTAATAAATTAAATTTTGAAATATATTCAAATAAAAAACTGCTATTTCAAATTGTAATAATATTTCAAAATATTACTGGTTTTACTGATCAAATAAATGAAGCCTTAGTTCTTTTATGAAAATTATTAAAAATATATGTTTTTTTTTTTTTTTTTTACATTTTCTGTAAAGCTTCCTTTGAATACTGCGAAAATGATTTACGTCTTTTATGCTGGGTAAAGATATGATTGTTCTTTAGAGTTTCGCATAACTTCAGCAGTATACAATATGAAAATATATAGCTGGTTTATATTGTAGTAAAGGTTTGAAAACCCCTTCTTTATCATACAGCTAGTAAAACTGCATTATGATGTTCTCCCATGGTGCTCACTTCCTGGGAGCTCGACCCTTTATTACAACCCTGCAGAGCACACACAGACCAAATGCTACGCGCTGACCTTTTGATATTTTACTGCTGGAGTGCCGATCAGGAAATATTGGATGTGAAAGTGTGAAAAATACAGACTTCCTACTGTAAATTCTCAGTCTTGCCCCTCATCTTTTTTTCTGGCAGATGAGTGTTTTTAGCTTTTTAGTGCTGAAAAATGGCCACAGTGTGAAGACCGCATCCTAACCAGGAGTGACGCAACCGCTTTCATGTGACTAGAAATTTTTCGGACCTCACTTAAAACAAAAATAAGTGCATTTGATGTGTAATGCGGTTATGAGATGTGCAGGCATGAAGGGACAGACAAGTAGAAAATGTCACTCTTTGTGGCTAGTTAGGGCAAAAGCTCATGTTAAATGAAGATGGATAAAAATGGCTTTCATATCTTGTAGCATTATGTGTGAGTTTTGCCTTTGGAGTGTCACTATCGGACTGCTCTGGTGGAAATTTACTTTGAAATGTGCAAACGTGGGATGTTGAAAGGCTGAAGGCACATGGATGACTGGATTTATCTTCAGAACGTCCTAAGAAGTTCACAGTTTGCGTATGAATTTAATGGTCTTTGCCTGAGGTCACTTTTCTTGCATTTGATTGACTGACTTCTGAAGCTGACTGGAACAGGGAGAATAAACGTATGTATTTTTTTCATTTCGACATGCAAAGAGCAGCTGATCTGGGGAATATATTCATGTAAAGTGACTTAAAAGACATTATCAGAGATGCCTAGTGCAAGTTCAGTGCGTTATACAAATCAAGTTTTTTTTTACATTTTGATCAAGGATATTAATGTAGTTTTTTTCTAGCATCTGTGATGTAGTGGTTCACTGCACTCAAACACACGTTGTCTTCTGAGTGCATCAGACAAAAGCATCACTTCACAGAGCTGTTAATGAAGGCATGCTCTTATTCAACAGACTGATCAGAGCACAATTGATCAGAGATTCAGAGCTCAGGAGTTCTCAGTTGTGGCTCATTTTATGCATCAGCTGAGTCTTATGCATCTGTCCGTCCGTCCGTCCGTCCATCCGTCTATCTATCAGACAAATACTTCCTGTTTAGAATATATTTTACGTCTCCATTTGCCATTTGCTTCCAGCTTCTTCTCTTTGGTGTTTAGAAGAAACACTTGAGATATCAGAGATAAGCGAACTCATTTTGTTGGTCTCCAGTGGTGCAGTGGGTTATTAACCAGACGTGCTTGTTGCATCTCAGCAACTCCTGCTTTCAGTAATTGCTAAAGTTGCTGAAACATTAATTATATTAATGGCGCTGCAAGTGATTTTAACTATTTCACATGCATTCTCTTTAAAACCCGGCCCTTTCAAACCCAAACACCATAATCAATTGACAGAGATTGTTTCTGATTGGCTACCACTCTTCTGTGCACCATTACATTTGCAGCACCATTAAATCAAGGTTATTTTGTTGTTTTCTCATCCCTAACCTATTTATCTCAAATTCATGATCACATCGATGTTATTAATGGTAAAAGCGGTGATGTATTTTAATCAAATGTTTCTCTCTATGAACTGGGCTGTGGGTCCGTTTGACTGACAGTCTGAATCGTCTGCACTCTGTTTCCCACACGCCTGTCAGACGCTGATGGACCAGCACTTTGTCAGCCAGAATTACCTTTTATCATGACAGCTGGCATCTCCTCCGAGCACAGGAGATAATGATGTGTGAGATACTGATCAATCCTGATCCTCTCACGATGACCCCAGTCTGGCCAGATGGTAGTATCACCAGAATATTACATCACAAATGAGTTGCTTCTCTGGAAATTCAAGGAAGATTAAGCAAAAAAGAATTTGATTTTAATTTTAAAAGTCGTTTTAAGTTCCATTATATTGACACACACACTTAAAAAAACAAACAAAAAAAAAACACTTTTTAAATACACATTTTTAAAACTTATTTAATTTTAAGATTTGTGGAGTCTAAAATCAAGATGTAATTTCTCAAGACACGTATTTTACAAAATGGCCTGCTGCACCTTTAAAATAGCATATTATGGAGTTTTTCATGTCACAGCTTTTTACGTTCGCAGACCCCCACAGTCTTGAAATCCTCTTTTGTAACCTGCGGGGGAGTCCGGAGACATAAAAGTGAAATTTGTGTTGTTTTCGGTGAAGCCATTGTGTAGGGATTGTGTGTATTCTTGCTTTTCCCAAAGACGATTAGCCTTGGTAAGCGACAGCAGTTCTGCTCCCTCCCACCGTTGGAGGAAGCACATCACACAGTCATTAAGTCTGTGACATAATTGGAGAAATGTATGCTGTGATATGTCTCTCTTTAGCTCTGTGAACAGTGTTTGCTTATTTGCATTAAATTACGATTTATTTTAACTCTGCAGACACCACTGTAATTCTCTTTTTAGTGAACTACCTTCATATAAGGTGCCTACTTAGACGGCTGCCATCTAAGACAGCATCCTAAGTGGAGTGGAACTGAAAAGTGACTGATTTGAAATGCTCTACATGAATAAAGGAGCTTCAGATGTTGCACGAATAGCACTCTGAGAAACTCATCTCACAGTGGATTGCAAGACAGCAACTGCCCAGTTTTACATTTTTCTTCACACAGAACTGGAACATCACCTCAGAGCATGTATTCAGTCTTTCTTGAAAAGGTTAGATGTTATTGGTAATTTAGTAAAGTAAGTGACTTTTACCACCTCATGGAGTCACGCTTATATTGATAGAAATATTCAGTTTTAATTACACGGAACTGTATTCAGTGTTAAATGCATGTCAACTCCAAACCCTCTTTCTCCTCTAATGTTAGCATGTGGCCAAATCAAGGTTTCTCTGAAGGCGTCACAGTTTTCTGCCTAGTGTGTACTGATTGTGTCAGGCATGTGCTTCTGATACCTTGATGAGAATAGTGTTATTTTGGTCACAGTCTAGTTTGGGGACCGGTTCTCACTATTAACTAACTTCTGCTTCAGTAAACTCCTAATTTGCTGCTTATAAATAGTTCGTAAGGTAGATGTTAAGATTATGTATGGGGTAAGGGATCAAAAATATGCTCATGCAGAATAAGGCATTAATATGTGCTTTATAAAAACTAATGAACAGCCAGTATGCTTGTAATATGCATGCTAACAAGCATAGTTAATACTGAGAATCGGTCCTTACCGTTATTTTATTATTTATATACTATAATAGCATTTTGATTCAATGCTTTTATTTTTATATTGTCAGTTTTCATTTTAGTAAAGCTTTGGTAATTTTGATATACTTTTGATAACATTTGAGGTCTTTTTTTATGTTTTGAATTATCTTTAATTTTGGATTTTATTTGAGTTTTAGTATAGGTTTCATAATAATATTTTATTTTTACTGTTCTTTTAATGTTTTTATGTACAGTAACTAAATCATTCATTTTTCAGTTTCAGTAATTTTAGAACTTGAAACGTTTTTTTCATGTTTTGTTTCAGCTTTAGATAACAATAGCATCACTGTTGTGACATTCTCTTTGCCTTTCAAAAGCCGGAATGAAACATAGTGACCTGCAGAGTAAACACAGGCTGGCCACCCACTCTCTTCATCAGATGATATTAATTAGAACGAGTGAGTGGGTGGAATAAGTGGTTGGTCAGTTGGTTTTATGATATAATGTTATTAGTAATGTTTGTGAAGATACTCGTCCTTCTTCCTCATTATTATTTTTGAAATGGAAACTAATAATACTCCAGGTTGTATAGGATATGTGCTATTACTTTTGTTAATAAGCACACTTACTACAGTAATTTCACCTGACAGGTAATAAAACTGGCAAAACAAAAAAAACAAAGGAAGAGAATCAGATTTGGGTCAGTAAGTAACCACCAACATCGCAGTAACTACTAAATGCATATCAACACACCGGTGTCAGAAAATGGCTAAATCTTGTCAAATCCTTTTTTATACTATGCCTTACAAAATCTCTCTGCGCTTTTTTTAACACAATGAGCCCTGATGCGATGCATTTGCTGAAAGAACCTTCTGAGATGGATTATTATTTAGCCTCATTACATGGAGCACTATTTATCATGCAGGAGGTGCTGAATGTGGGGAATGTGAGATGGAAACTCTGTTATGGTGACACAGCTAATGTAATACAGTGAAAATTAATGGTAATAAAGACTCATTTTCTGTGAGATTGAGCCCCTGAAGCACAATCACGGTCCTTGTTGTCTTTACAGATCTCTATTTGTCATGCTTTTCTGTCTGCGCCCGCTGGATTCTTGGTTTAAGCTGCTTTTGTTAAACCACTGATTCTTCAGCCTGTACAATATGCTATATATGCTTGCATTTCATGTATTATTACGGCAGAAAAATGGGTAATTAGTCACAACTGTCATAAAAAGGAATAAAAAAAGCTTTTGGAGGTGAAATGAATGTAATGACCCTTTAATTGCAGTAAGTAAGTTTCTTTTCTCTTTTGATTATACAGAAACTTACTAATAGACATACCTATTTTTACTGAAGTTTTTAGCTATTTTCTCAAAGTTAATAGTTAAACCTCAAATGGGAATTTTCAAGCTGTGGTTAAGATGTTAAAAAGATCATTCTGTGATGCATAAGCTTTTATTTTTCATTGGTACTTTATTTCTTCATTTGCCTGATGTTAAGCATTTATTCATAGTCTGTTTAGAATATGTTTGGCAACAATTTGTTGTATTTGATGTGATCCCAAAACTAGAGCCCATGATGTTCTCTATTTAGAGTTTGATGCTGCCACAGTAGTACAAAGCAGCAGGTACTGAGTGATGATTAACTCGTTTGGATTGCCTAATTGCTTCACAGCCAAATAGTTAATTAGGCCAACACTCAGATCATCACCTTAAGGATCAGTCAGGTACAAAAGTGAACCTATGCAAATTTCAAAGTGTGTAAACCTGACACTCTGGCTCTGTTTCAGTACTCACTGTCTGTTGCCTACATACACAGTTGCTTTCAGAGGCAGCGTCTAAACTGGGTTTGGTGTCTCATAAGAGAATGATTTGGAACATCACACATAGGCAGCAACTTATGAATAGCACTTCACAAAAGAGTTTGCATTTTGCAGTTTAATTAGCTTCAAAATTATATCGCAGATATACTGTCTGTCTGTTTGTCTGTCATTCTATCTATTGTTCTATCAGTCTATCTATTGTTGCATTATGGCATTAACTTTTAAAAGAATCTTATTAGGCAGCATCATTATGTTGCATTTCCTCTGGGACTAACTGGTGTGTTTTCCCCAGGTCCGTGGGGCAGATGTATGGGCAGCGAGTGCGGTCCAGGAGGCAGTCAGAGTCGGGCGGTGTGGTGCGCTCATGTGGAAGGCTGGACCACCCTTCACACCAACTGCCTTCAGTCCACACGGCCGGCCAACCAACAGAGCTGCTTCCGTGTCTGCGACTGGCACAGGGATCTGTATGACTGGCGGTTGGGCAGGTGGAACCAGTGTGTTCCCATATCGCTGCGCACCGGCCGCACGGGCGTTTGCCTGCAAGGCGAAGAGGGCATCCAGACGCGGGAGGTGAACTGTGTGCTCAAGGCGGACAGCTCGGCTGCGGACCACGCCATCTGTGAGTACTTTGAGCCCAAACCCCGACAGGAACAAGCCTGTTTAATTCCTTGCCCTCAAGACTGTGTGGTGACTGAGTTCACCCCGTGGACCACGTGCTCCAAGACCTGCGGGCTGGGTCTGCAGAACCGCGTCCGCTCCGTCGTGGCACCGCCGCTGTTCGGCGGGCTTCCTTGCCCCAATCTGACGGAGTTCCAGACGTGCGTGCCGAGGGCCTGCGAGGGCAGAGAGACGGTGTTCAGTCTGAAAGTGGGTGGATGGAGCGAGTGCAAGCTGCCTTCTTTAATTTCACCTCCGGCCTCCTCGGCTGCCCCCTCGCGCACCGCCCGCCAAGCCCGCCGGCGGAAAGGCAAAGAGAGGAAAGGGAACCGTGACCCGGAGATGCGCGAGCTCATCAAGAGCAAAAGGAACCGCAACAGGTTGAATCGACTAGAGGACGACCTCTGGAATATGGAAATAGGCTACCAGTCTCGGCAAGTGGTGTGTGTGCATCGAAACGGAAGCACGGTGTCACTCAGGTTAGTGACTTTTATTTATTTTACACAAATAAAAATGAGCTTGTGAGGGGCGGAAGATTGATCTGTTCAGTGAACTGTATTACCAACTAACTAATTTTGACAAACATAGTTTCTGGATTTTACGTTAACATAACGTTAACATAACAGCCTCATATCTGTTGACAGGTCAACGGCTAGATCATTTTTTTTTTTCCTATTTATTTCTTAAATACTTTACTGCCCTCAAAAAATAGCTTGTTGGTCTAACTTAATAAAATTATGACACACATTTCCACACATTTAAATGGATTTATTTGAACTTAATAACTGTCAGTTTGTGCACTTTTGACAGGATTTTTTGAAAAATTAATACAAGACGTAGTCAGCCAGATGATGAACAGTATTAATATTATTAATTAATAATTATTATATGATGCAGTCACACTTGTAGCAATATTTGTTAGTTCTGTTTGTTGATTCAGGGTTAGCATCCTCTGGGGTCCTCTGAGGGGTCAGCATCATCTCTTCTCAGGTGTTCTGGATCCAGACTGGAGCTTGTGTAATTCTAGTTAAAATTATTTGTCATCCAATCTTCAAAATTTTTAAAACACTTTGTTATCTTCGATAATTGAGAAGTTTCATCTGGTCTCGTTGAGATATATAGCTGAGTATCATCAGCATAAAATTGGAAGCTAATTCCGTATTTTCTAATAATATTACCAAGGGGCAACATGTATATTGAAAATAGAAGGGGACCTAGGATGGATCCTTGTGGCACTCCATATTTTTCTGATGATAAATGAGATCACAACAATTTCCCTGGACATAATTCACTCTTTTTAATCCAAGCAGTGTTGTTGCTCTTCAGACTGGTGCCTTTGTGCAGAATTGCGTGAGTTTTATGCATTTTTATGAAAATGGAAATGCATGTTAGAGTTTTAATGTTTAGTTATTTTGAACATTTAAAAGACTTCAGAAAACATATAAAGGATGTATTTTTTTGTTTATTTGGTTACCATTGTGGTAAAGAGTAGAGCTTGAGCTTAGGTTGTCAATAGGTGTCATACACACATGTAAATGTTCTATGATAGTTTGATTGTGAAGGGTAGAAATGCTGACAGTATAAACGGTGTAAATCATGTGCTGGCTTTCAAACTGATTTTTTTTTTCTCTTCTCATATTTATTCTTATTAAAATGTAACAGCCAGCATAACACTTGTTTAGTACAACATAACACTAAGTACAATTTTTGTAGCATGCAAGTAATGAACAAGTAAAAATGTTCTCATGACATTAGTATATTACATCTCATGTGGCCTATACCCTAACCACAAAGCCTATACTTCACCATAATGGTAACCTCAGATATAATCATAAACATAAACTCTTTTAAATGTCAAAAATAACTAACAAACAAACTTTAATGTCTTTCCCTTTAGCAAAAACCGATTAAACAGCACTTAATTTCAACATTTATTCTCCTGGTCTATCACTACACAAAGCATGCTGGGAACTAGAAAAGAATTTTAAAATAAATATTTTTTTATTATAATTAATCAACATTCATAAAAATGTATTTAAAAATATATTAAACATTGCAATTTGTACAATACCTAGGAGACACCTCTTCTATGATGAGCATGTTAGAATTGTTAATATTCATTTTTATATTAATTTCCTTTCTGTTAGTTTAGGATGTAAAATGTTATATGGTGCGACTCCCAAAACTTAAAGAGTTTATGAATTAATAAATATCATTATATTAATATTATTATATTTAAACAATTATCTAAATGATAATTAACATATATATATATATATATTAGGGATGCACCGAAATTTCGGCCACCGAAAATTTTCGGCCGAAAATTGCTTTTTCGGTTTTCGGCCGATAGACTTTTATCACCGAAACTTTTTTTTTTTTTTTTTTTTTTTTTTTTTTTAATTGAATACAAAATTATACATACAACCAAGGCAACTGCATTCCTTCTACAGGACATAAAGATATCGAATGATAGGCTCAACACAATTTAACCAAAAAATTACTAACAAAGGATAAAAAAAATAAAAAATAAAAAAAAGGCTATATCATATCTTACAACTTACTTAGACAGATAAATAAAATAAATAAATAGAAACTAATTAAATTAAATTTAGGGACAAAATCACACCAAATCATATGAAATCAAAAGATCAAGCAGCTTCAACGCATTCCCACCTTTCATTCTCTCAAGGGCTTTAGAATAACACTTTAGTTCTTTTTTAAACACCACAAATAATGGAAGGGACTTAAAGAATCTACATTTATGAATGAAATATTTTGCCATTATTACAATGTTATTAATCAAATAAAAGTTAACATAGCAATCTTTGGGAATACCAAATAAGATATGTTGTAAAGTAAAAGCAAAACCATCAACAACCACCTCTTTTTCTATCAACCAGTTCTGAACTGATATCCAGAAGACTTTGGAAAAATTACATGTAAAGAAGATATGGTCAGTGTCTTCAGAATGGATATTACAGAAGGAACAGGGGACAGTATCTATTTTAAATTTTTGATTTAAGAATTTATTAGATGGATAAATCTCATTAAGAATTTTGAAATGCGTTTCTTTTGCTTTAGGGGGAATAGGAAAATGTAAATAAGCTGTTCTAAGATATTTTACAGTATTCTTACTAAACATGTTATCTATCTTGTTTCTTTTAATTTGACAGGGATAACATGTTATTAAGACGATCTGTCTTAAATACTTGTTAGTACAATGAACACTTTTAAAATTAATATCTCCAATGAATAAAGTAGGAAGAGCTGGTTTAACTTTAGCATAAGAAAGGGAGCATCTCATCAACATTTTTAATCCAGAAGGTATTGCATTAATGACAGTGAAAAACTCCTTCGGGTGACAGGTAAATCCATGCTTCAATGTAAAAGCATTATAGTCTAAGAGGTTACCCTTTTCATCCATTAGATCCTTTACCGACCATAAACTTCTGCTTAGCCAATTCTTAAAGCATAAAGATTTGTTCCTGTGCAGTATATATTTGTTGTTCCAGATAGAAACAGTATGAGGTGTAAAATTGTGTTTATATGCCAATTTCCAATATAAGAGAACCTGTTGATGGAATGTTGATAGTTTCACCGGGAGTTTCGATAAATCAAAATCACAATTGAGCAAAAATTGAATTCCACCAAATTCTTGAAACAAAGCTGAGGGAATTGTAAACCAAAAACTATCTTCATTACAGACAAACATTTTTAGCCATTTGAGTTTTAGCAAAATATTCATGTTTTCAAATTCAATCACATTCAAACCGCCTTGTTCATAAGATTTTACAATGTCAACTTTGTTAATATAATGAGCTTTTTGTCTCCAAATAAAATTATACATTTTCCGGGAACAAGTTTTAATAAAATTTGTGGGGGGAGCTAAAGAAAGAGCTGGATAAATCAATCTGGATAAGTATTCGATTTTGGTTAATAAAATTCGACCAAAAATTGAAAGGTCTCTTTGTAACCAGCAATTTAAGATTCGGTTTGCTTTTTGTAGATTATTTTCAAAATTATCTTTCGTACAAATTTTCTGATCTTTGGTAATTGTAATGCCTAAATATTTTACCTTATTTTTTACCGGAATATTATTCAGACAAGTGATATCACTCTGATGAAGGGCAAAGAGTTCACATTTGCTTAAATTTAGCTGGAGTCCTGATGCCTTAGCAAAGGTATTAACTAATGAAATAGCCAGATGAATTTGATCCTTGTTTTTTAAGAATAACGTAGTATCATCTGCCAATTGACTGATTGCTATACTTTTATCAAATACATTTAATTTCTGTACCGTTCGATCATGAATAACTAAAGTAGACAACATGTCTGCAGCCAAAATAAATAAAAGAGGGGATAGAGGGCAGCCCTGTCTTATTCCACGACTAATAGAAAATCTTTTTTGAAGTACCGTAAGGAAGAGAAATGGAGCTGTTCATATCTTTATAAATAATTTTAATAATATTGAGAAATTGCTCACCAAAACCAAAGAGCTCTAAAGCTTTAAATAAAAACCTATGTTCTAATGTGTCGAAGGCTTTCTTGAAGTCTAAGAAAAGAATATATCCATCATCCTTTATCAAATGATTGTATTCAACCATATCCATTACTAGTCTTACATTATTGTGAATAGATCTACCTTTAAGGAAACCCGATTGAACCTCATTAATTACCCCATTAAGGCCCTCTTTCAGTCTATTGACAAGAACGTGTGTAAAAATTTTATAATCATTGTTAAGCAAGGTGATTGGGCGGAGATTATCTAAATATCTATGATCTTTATCTGGTTTGGGAATTAAAATGATCAAGCCTTGACTCATTGTGGGGCACAAAAATCCATCTTCAATAGATTCAGTAAGAGCATTAAATAATAACATTTTCAAATCATTCCAAAAAAATTTATAAAAATTTCCTGTAAGGCCATCGGGACCAGGGGATTTGTTTGACTTAAGTTTCTGAACTGCTAGATCGAGTTCCTCCATACCTAATTGTGCATCACAAAGATCTCTTAATTCATTGTCAATCCTAGGAATAAAATTACAAATTTTTTCAAAGAAGTCATCACATTCTTTTGGAGAAAAATTAGATAAATATAAATCACTGTAGAAATTATGAACTTCTTTACTTATTATTGTAGGATCAGTACTTTCAGTATTATTCACCATTAGGGAAATAATATTGTTTTTAGACTGTCTTCTTTTTTCTAATCTACAAAAATAGGACGTGCTTTTCTCACCCTCCTCTATCCACTTGGCCTTTGAGCGAATGTATGCACCTTTAGCTTTCTTGATATACAAGTTATCCAATTGTGTCTGAAGAGAAATAAAATTACTTTTTTCAATGCTACTTAATGCATTTTTGCTACAGTACTTATTAATTTCAGATATAAGTTTGTATTCATGTTGTCTTCTTAATTTGGCAAGCATTTTACTATAGCTTATAGAAAATTCACAAATTTTAAATTTAAGAAATTTCCATCTGGCTTTATGAGAACTGAAATCATTACTATTCTCAATTACTTTAATTAAATTTTTAATCTTTGCACAAAATCCTGCATTTTCAAGCAAATCAGAATTAAATTTCCAATACCCCTTTTTATATGAAATCTTACTCTTTGGCTCAACAACTAAGACAATAGCGCAATGATCTGTTAGAGGTGTTGGTGAAATAGAGCAATCCTTCACAAAATGTAACAAGTTATCTGAGATTAACCAATAATCGATCCTCGATTTGCTAGAGGCATTAGGTCTAAACCAGGAAAATTTATTGATGTTAGGGTTAAGATGTCTCCATACATCCAATACTTTAAGATTGTTGCAAAAGTGAGTAATCATAGAGTTCGGTTGAGATGAACTACTTTTAGGTGGATGCCTGTCAAGAGTTTCATCTGGTGTAACATTAAAGTCTCCACCTATAACAATATTATCTGTTGGGAATAACCTCTTAAAATTACAAATTAAAGAAGAGACCTCAGCAAAAAGCTGTTGATTTTGTTTTGCATTATTATGACCATAAACATTGACCAAAATAAAAAAGATAGATTCAATATCCAGAACAATTGCAACCCAATGTCCATTAGAATCAGTTTTAACAGAAATCACTTTACCTGGACAGTTGTTAAATAAAATCGCAGTCCCTGCAGAGTGGGAGGATCCGTGGCTTAATAGCATTTTATCTCCCCATTGATTCGACCAAAAAGCAACATCAGTTACGGTAGAGTGCGTCTCTTGCAAAAAAATACAATGCGAACCAGTTCCTTTACAAAATAAAAACATAGCCTTTCTTTTGACCTTATTTTGAATGCCCCGAACATTTAAAGAGAGTAATGAAAACGGTAACTTAACTGGAAACATACGAAGAACAAATAAAAATAAAAAATAGAAAAAAAAGACACAGATTGCGAACTCGAATCAGATATGTACTAAATGGATGACAATTAACCGAGTACATATTTCGCAACCTAGCATTTCTCCAAAATATCACATCTCACACCATCCTACCCGTAAAAAGTTCAAGTGAAGGATTTCGTTGGGTCAATGCGTCGTCCTTCAATGTAACCAAACGGACCTCTGTAATACGCTTTTTTTCCTTCTTTACGTGCTTGAGCAATCAGCGGCCACAGAACGGCACGAGCGTTACGGTCTTCCTTCGTGAAGTCTTCCACAAATCTGACTCCCCGGTTAAGGCAAACAGATGAGTTTTTCGTTGATTTCCAAATTTCGTCTCTGTATTTCCGCATTGCGAATTGGACAATCATCTGTCTTGGTCTTCCTGATTCTTTCTTACCGATCCGGTGCACAGTGTCAATAATATCGTCTAACTTCTGTATCAAGTGCGGAGCAATTTCGGCAATCAGGTCAATCACCTCCCTGCGGGGATCCTCTTCAGACTTCTCCTTCATGCCATTAATCCGAAGATTCCATCTTCTTTTATATCGTTCAAGATCAGATGTTCTGCTTTCCAAGTCATTGTGTGCGGTGGTTAAACCTATGACCGATTTGCTCAACTCTTTGCACTTTTCTTTGCAGTCTTTAATTTCAGCCGAGTTAAATTCAACCGCTTTGGAAATCTCTGCAATCATGATGCAATTGTTTCGCATTTGATTCGCCAATTCTTCTAACTTTTCATCTTGTGAATCGAAGCGAGCAGATAGGGAAGTAATGGCTTGCAGCAGAGTAGCGTTGGTGATGTCCTCTTCTTGAGGTTTTAGCTTTTTCGACATATGTACTTTAGTGGGTGTAAAGTGAGAGGAATCACGGCGTTTCTCTAATGAATCAGTTGTTGTTTCCATCTCTGAAGCTGCAGTTTGAGCCACGCGATGGTCCGAAGGAATAATAATCTTGGGATGAGTTGTTTGGTGAGATTTTCGCATTTTCTAGTTCAACAACAATAACACCAAATCTTTAAAGTCACTCTGGGTAGGTGTAATTGAGAAACAAGCTTATTTTCGTAATAGAAAACGGGAGATATCTAGGCCGCTTAGTGAGGGCGCGTGTGTTCAGCCCGCCATCTTGCCGGAACTCTCACTTTTATCACCGAAACAACACGGCCGAAATGTTGTGATGACGCAAACAGAAAGCGCGACCTGCACGTGCACCTGCATAGCTTAGACCACGAGCTCCACGCGACATTCACTTAACACCAGTGAGAACACTCTCTCTTCTTATTCCTTTATTCGCAGCACTAAAGCGTCTCCTAACAAAGAGATTAAGACGGACCACGAAGTAAAAACAAAGAAAAGTACAGTCTTATAGAGTCTGTTAGCACACGTCTCACTGAGATCTTTTCGGATCCTCTGCACTTCGCGAATGTGCTTGATCCGCGTTATAAAACCATTACTTGGATGCGGAAATAAGGCAGCGCGCACGAGAAATGATCCAGGCCGCGCTGGATGCGGAGAACCCGCGTGGAGACGAAGAAGCGCCAAGTGCAGGAGACTGAGATCAGAGCGCAGAAAAAAAGACTGGTCTCTGCACCAGATGAGGGGCATGCACCATCGTTGTCTGATATGTTAAGTGAAATTCTACAAGAAAGTGCCTCAAATAATAATAATACGTTGGCTATTTTGTTCTTAGGCTACTATATATATATATATATATATATATATATATATATATATATATACACACACAATATATACACACACAATATATACATACATAATATCAGATTGTAGCCATATTTATGCTAGATTTTCTGCTAGATTTCTGCTTTAATTTGATAAAAATGTTCATTCATGCCCTGGCCCTATTTAAATACACTCTTTCAAATATTTCTCAAATGTCAGGCAGATGACAAGCTCAACTGCTCAACAGCTAGATGGTTAACTGTCTGAAATCCCTATCCCCAGAAGTGACAACCCTCTTGCCTATACTGGAGAAGTGATGCACTTTCTAGTCCTACAGAGAACAATTTCAAATGCACTTCACCTAAATGCACTTTGTTTTTATGAGAGAACTGTTCATTTTAAAACCTTTCTGCAGGCCAGTAGCACTGTACATTATTATTAAATATACACATGAGTGGGATACATTTTTGGTTTGAATTTTATTTTATACTGTGCATTGTTGCTATGTGCTTAATAAATATTTGCATCATTTGTAATTATGTATTTTTATGTTTTTTTTTTTAAATAAGTTATTTAATTGTAATTATCTTTGAAACTTTAATATTAATTTATGCAATTGCAATGTCTTAATTTTAGTAAGGTTAGTACACGGTCATAGCAATAAATGCAATGGTACTAATAATTGGCATAATTTCTTTCGGTGTTTCGGTTTCGGTTTTCGGCCTTGGTTTTCTCTTTTTCGGTTTTCGGTATCGGCCAAGAATTTTCATTTCGGTGCATCCCTAATATATATATATTAATTTATTAAAAAATGCATTAAAAATGCTATTTGTGCAATGGATTCACCTCTTCTATGATGAGCTTGTTTTTCATATTGGATTTCTAAACATTTATTTTAATGTTTTCTTTTCATTAATTTAGGATATAAAATGTCTTGTTGTGCAACTCTACAAAAATTAGATATTTATAGTAATACATATAACTAAGTCAATATTAATTCGTCATATTAATTATTAGTAATCTTAAGCAATTATTATTTTTATCACAACTGCCCTTTTTGTTCTAGTTTAAGAAGGATATTATTTGTTACTTGTAAAAAGTTTGTCATACAAAGGCTGAGCAGTTTTTCTCAGTTTGTCCGTTAATATATAAAAAAAAACCTGGTCATTTTTCTGTTTGTGTTAAAATAGACTCTATTAATATTAGTTTCTCCTGAGCTGCATCTATTTTGTTGTACCACTAATGGCTTTCAGGCTAATAACGGTTAAATGAGTGTAGGGATCCCGGCGTATTTCTGCTCTCCGTCAGCTGCTGACAGTAAGAGGATGACGGCTGCGTGACTCGTCTGGGTCTCCGCTGTGCTGTCAAAGCTCTCCCACGCTTGATGTCTATTTTCAATGGTAGAAATGACAACTGTATATTCCCCAGCAGCAGATTGTGTGACACGGCAAGAATCTGTGCCAGCACTTTCCACAGAGTATTAAATGTTCAAGAGTTTTGTAGTTATTTGAAAAGTTTTGGGTGCAGCCTTATAGTCTGTGTATCTCAGGCGTACAGTGTTTAGCCTTTGATATTCGTTCGAGCTCAGGAACATGGAAACAGTTGAAAGGAAAACATTCAGAGCGTTTCCGCCTGAGGAATCTGCAGGTAAAGTTAAGTTCATGGAAACAGTTCAATAGCCAACCTCAAGGTTGAAGCAACCCAGCAAAGTCACATATAATACACAAAGTCATACACGATTCAACATTTTTTGGAAACATTTTAAAGTCATTTATGCTCATTAAGGCTGTCTTTATTTTATTAAAAATGAAGTTAAAGCATTTAATATTGTTATAATTTAAGTGAGATGTTTACTATTTGAATATATTGTAAGATGTACTTTATTTCTGTGATTCAAAGCAGATTTCTTCAGTGTCACATGATCCTTCAGACATCATTCTAATACTGTATGCTGCTCAAGAAACATTTCATATTATTATCAATGTTCGAAACAGTTGTTTTGCTTGCTATTTTTGTAGAAACCATGATATTTAATTTTTTGGATTCTTTGAATAGAACGATAAAAAGATCACCGTTTATCTGAATTTCTTTTTTTTTTTTTATTGTAAACATCACTTTTTTATTTATTTAATGCATCCTTGCTAAATAAAATTATTAATTTCTTTAAAAAATTAAAGAATTTTACTGACCGCACAATTTTGAACGGTAATGTTACTCTGGACCACAAAACCAAACTGAGATTTATACATCAATAAATAAGCTTTACATTGATGTATTGTTTATTAGGATCGGACAATTTTTGGCCGAGATACAACTATTTGAACATCTGGAATCTGAGGGTGCAAAAAATCTAAAAACGGAGAAAATCACCTTTGAATTTGTCCAGATTCATTCGTAGCAATGCATATTACTAATCAAAAATTAAGTTTTGATATATTTGTGGTAGGAAATTTACTAAATATTTTCATGGAACATGATCTTTACTTAATATTATATATAAAAAACAATAATTTTGAGACATACAAAGTTTTTTTGGCTATTGCTACAAATATACCCATGTATATTTAATGTATGGAATTGCGAAATAACCATCATACCTCCAGGTGAATAAATATTTATCTTCTCCTTGCTCCTGAAATATTTATAGCTGTTTTGTTTCTTCAAGAAAGTGAAAAATAAGTTTTTCTGTGATCAGCAAGTGGACCATCACAAACAAACAGTTCACACCATTCTCATTCTGTTTCTTTACTTTGCTTTTGTCAGTATAGTAAACCCAGCAGTACTTAGTGTAATATTTTCCCAGAGATATCATCTGTGTTTGTGGCTTTACACAAGCCCTCAAAAACCAAAGACCGTAAATCATATGCATTTGCTCTGTGTTATGCATACAATAGCATTGTTTAATTGAGTATTTCCTGCTAATTAGGGCTCAAGCCCAAAGGGCGAGAGGCCTATTGTTTTCCTTAGGATTATTTTTTATTATTATTATTATTAGGGCTCAAGCCCGAAGGGGCGAAGAGCCCTATTGTTCTTCTAAGGATTATTCTTCTTCTTATTATTATTATTTTTTTTATTTTTTATTAAACCTTCCGGGGGTTTTTAGGGGCCTTAACATGCTCAAAAACTCTTGAAAATTGGCACACACATTGGAATCTGCGGCCATCAGGACGCTGCAGAGACTGGGACCCGGGCGTGGCACAGGGACTCTACAGCGCCCCCTGGAACACCTTCTGAAATCTTGAACCATAGCTCACACAGACTTGCATGTATTTATATCAAACTCGGTACACTTATAGATCTCATTGAGCCAAACAACTTTCACACTTTATGTCATAGGCTCCGCCCAACAGGAAGTCAGCTATTCAGGGCTGTTTAAAAAAAGCATGCTCTGGAATTTGAAATACTCCTCTGAGGTTTTCAACCCGTTCGCCACGAAACTCGGTGAACATGATCTCAAGACATTGAGGATGAAAAATTGCGAGGGGATTTTTGATATCTCGAACGGTTTGCCCGTGGCGAGGCATGGAACTTATGGCGAGAAATGAGAAACAGGAAATGTCTAATAACATCCACATACATTTCCTGAATTTGATCAAACTTCATGGGTTTGTTCGTTGTATGATACCGATCGTATATATGTGGCTATTAAGAGTCAACGTTATAGCGCCACCAACTGGCAGCAGGAAGTGTGTCATTTTCCAAATGCTTTGAATTCAGCATCTTATTTTTACTCGATTTACTTAAAACTTCATCAGAATAATGACAAAACACGGCCGATGTAAATCTGTTGTGGGGATATTGATATCTGATATAGTGTTGCCATGGCAACGTGTCAAACTTGAATGTTCTGTTATGGTGAGTTTGAGGCAGACAACAAGTTCAGATTTACATGAAACTCAAAACACATATCAGTATTAGTGATAGCTAGACAATGGCAAAAGCTTTTAAAAGGGCGTGAAGGAGGCACTCTATAGCGCCACCTTTTGTCAAAAGTTGGGGGGTTAGTTTTAGCTACAGACACCAAACTTGGTACATAAATTGTTCTTTTCAAGACGGACAACTTTCTAATTCACAGTCATCAGCTACGATCAACAGGAAGTCGGCTATTTTGATTTGAATGTGTATTTTTGAGATTTTACAGTTGTGAATTAATGAATACTCCTCACAGGGGAAGTACACTATACACACCAAACGTTGTCTACATGAAGAAAAAACATCGAGGAACTTAAATTGCGAACAGATTTTGGTTAGCTTGAACGGTTTTGTCGTGGTGATTTTTTGAAATGACAGTAAAAAGTGAAACATTAATCGTCTTGTATTTTTAAATTGCAGCTTCCAAACCTTTAAAAAACATTTTTAATTTAGAAAACCAGTGATTCTGAGGAAATATGCATAGTTTCATGACTTTACAGCACTGTATGATTAAAAGAAAATTTAAAAACTGTCAGACATCTGATCTCACTCTGTCACTCTGTGTGCTGACTCTGTGTGTGTGTGTGAGTGTGAGTGGGGGAGGGGTGTGAGCTGAGTGGCAGACAGACAGAGAGAGAGAGAGACTTAAACATCTCTTTAATCACCAGAAAAAAAACTGTATTTTAAATAGTTATTTTTTTGTTGTTGTTGCAAATTGTGCTGTTATCATTACATCTTAAGAAATATCTTAGGCCTTATCCTTTTCTGACAGTTTCAGGGATTAAAAACAATCCTAAAAAACCTTATTTGTGCTGCAAATAATAATTTCAAACTCATTTGATACTGACCTCTGTCACCCTGTGACATGACATTTATTTGAATTTACATAATCTCAAGGATGTAACAGTAAAACTGTTCAGCTCACAGATGAAGACTAAGCTTTAATGCAAGCAGAACTATTTCACAAATGCTTATAGGTTAATGAAATCATAACAAAACACTTTTAAATTATTTAAGGATTTGGTAACACTTTAAAATAATGTCTCAATTGTTAACATTAGTAAATGCATTGGTAACACTTCATAATAGCTGCAATTCTTAGCTAAGCATTAGTAAATAGTCAGTTCATGCTTTATATAGCCTTCTCCCAAAATTAATATTTTAGTAAGCATTTTATAAATACAGCTATAATTAAATTGTTCATGGTTTATATGCACATTTATTTTGAGGAGATTAAAGGCTGTAATCTCCCTAAAAAAAATGTAAAATAAAAAATAAAATAAATAAAATAAACAAACACAGAACTCATAAATATTTATTTCAAGATGCAATAAAAGAAAACTGTACACTTGAATTTATATATATATATATATATATATATATATATATATATATATATATATATATATATATATATATATATATATACACACAATTGCATAAGTTTATATTTAAAAATGTTTAGCAAGTGTACAGCTAATAATAATAATAATGCATTTTATTTAGTTTTAGCTACAGACACCAAACTCGGTACTTAAATTGTTCTTATCAAGACGGACAACTTTCTAATTCACAGTCATAAGCTACGATCAACAGGAAGTCAGCTATTTTGATTTGAATGTGTATTTTTGAGATTTTACAGTTGTGAATTAATGCATACTCCTCACATGGGAAGTACACTATACACACCAAACTTTGACTACATGAAGAAACAACATCGAGGAACTTAAATTGCGAACGGATTTTGGTTAGCTTGAACGGTTTTGACGTGGTGATTTTTTGAAATGACAGTAAGAAGGGAAACATTAATTGTATTGTATGTCTAAATTGCAGCTTCCAAACACTTCAAGGCATGTTTTCATACAGAGATCAAATCATTATGAGGAAATATGCATAGTTTCATGACTTTACAACACTGTATGGATAAAAGAAAAGAAAAAACTGTCAGACTTCTCAACTGACATGATCTCACTCTGGCCACTCGTCTGTGTGAAGAAAGGGAGGGGGAGAGGGAGGGGGAGTGTGAGTGTGAGGGGGTTGGTGACTGTGAATCTTTGGTGACTGACAGTGTGTGTGGATTGTAGGGAGGGGCTGTCTGGCAGAGAGAGAGAGAGAGAGAGAGACCTAATCATCCCTTTAATAATCAGAAAAAAAAATCTGTATTTTAAATTGTTTTTGTTTTTGTTGTTGCTAATGGTGGCGTTTTTTTCCTTTCATTACAGGTTAAGAAATCTCTTAGGCCTTATCCTTTTCTGACAGTTTTAGGGATTTAAAAACATCCTAAGAATCGTTACTTGTGCTGCAAATAATAATTTCAAACTCATTTGATACTGACCTATGACAACCTGTGACGTGACATGACATTTATTAATCTCATGGATGTAACAGTAAAACTCTTCAACTGACAGATTAAGCTGCAATCCAAGCAAAACTATTTCACAAATGCTTATAGGTCATTAAAATCATTACAAAACACTGTTCTTCTAAGGATTATTCTTCTTCTTATTAGGGCTCAAGCCCGAAGGGGCGAAGAGCCCTATTGTTCTTCTAAGGATTATTCTTATTATTATTTTTTTTATTTTTTATTAAACCTTCCGGGGGTTTTTGGGGGCCTTAACATGCTCAAAAACTCTTGAAAATTGGCACACACATTGGAATCTGCGGCCATCAGGACGCCGCAGAGGCTGGGACCCGGGCGTGGCACAGGGACTCTACAGCGCCCCCTGGAACACAGTCAGAAATCATGAACCATAGCTCACACACACTTGCATATATTTATATGAAACTCGGTACACTTATAGATCTCATTGAGCTGAACAACTTTCGCGCTCTATGTCATAGGCTCCGCCCAACAGGAAGTCAGCTATTCAGGGCTGTTTAAAAAAAGCATGCTCTGGAATTTGAAATACTCCTCTGAGGTTTTCAACTCGTTCGCCACGAAACTCGGTGAACATGATCTCAAGAAATTGGGGATGAAAAATTGCGAGGGGATTTTTGATATCTCGAACGGTTTGCCCGTGGCGAGGCGTTGAAATTAGGGCAAAAAGTGAGAAACAGGAAATGCCTAATAACATCCACATACATTGCCTGAGTTTGATCAAACTTCATCGGTTTGTTCGATGTATGATACCGATCGTATATATGTGACTATTAAGAGTCAACGTTATAGCGCCACCAACTGGCAGCAGGAAGTGAGTCATTTTCAAAATGCTTTGAATTCAGCATCTTATTTTTACTCGATTTGCTTCAAACTTCATCAGAATAATGACAAAACATGGCCGATGTAAATCTGTTGTGGGGATATTGATATCTTATATATTGTTGCCATGGCAACGTGTCAAACTTGAATATTCTGTTATGGTGATTTTGAGGCAGATAACAACCTCAGATTTACATGAAACTCAAAACACATATCAGTATTAGTGATAGCTAGATAATTGAAAAAGCTTTTAAAAGGGCGTGAAGGAGGCACTCTATAGCGCCACCTTTTGTCAAAAGTGGGGGGGTTAGTTTTAGCTACAGACACCAAACTCGGTACAAAAATTGTTCTTATCAAGACGGACAACTTTCTAATTCACAGTCATCAGCTACGGTCAACAGGAAGTCAGCTATTTTGATTTGAATGTGGATTTATTTTTACATTTAGCTGTGAATTAATGCATACTGCTCAGAGGAGAGTAACACTATAAACACCAAACTTTGTCTACATGATGCCAAAACATTTTAAACAACTTAAATTGCCAATGGATTTTGGATAGCTTGAACGGTTTTGTCGTGGTGATTTTTTTAAATGACAGTAAAAATGGAATTATTAATTGTCCTGCATTTTTAAATTCCAAACACTTCAAAACCTTTTTTCATACAGAAAAAAAGTCATTCTGAGTAAATATGGATAGTTTCACGACTTTATAACACTGTATGGATAACAGAAAATTAAAAAACTGTCAGACATCTCATCTCACTCTGTCCCTCTGTTTGAGTATATGTGCTTCAGACTTCCATTGTCTGAGAGAAATAGCGCCCCTACAGGTGCAATTACCGGACTTTTACTTTCACTTTTAAATCGGTTAAAAATACAAATAAATACTTAGATTTAATTCACACTGACAAGCTAAACCAACATATATGATTATTACCGGGTCAGGGCTCATTATATTGATGTGTGGTCAGTGATACGTGAGAAACACGAGAGATGAATCACGCTCTGAGCATGAGCGTGTGGAATGACGAGCTCAGAAAAAACTACTTTATTCTTGTTTTATAGCTTTTACAAATAAAATATTGCAGCGATATCACACAATTCACCAATTAGAACACACCAAGAGCTAAATTCAGATGTTTTTGAACTGTTTGTGTAAAAATTAAATATTTGCATATCTGAAATCACCGCTCCGATCAGCGCGTAGTGTTACGAGCTGAA
Organism: Carassius gibelio; assembly: GCF_023724105.1. Taxonomy (NCBI): domain Eukaryota; kingdom Metazoa; phylum Chordata; class Actinopteri; order Cypriniformes; family Cyprinidae; genus Carassius; species Carassius gibelio. The sequence goes on from NC_068411.1 coordinate 28,094,661, forward strand.
AACAAACGAATTTATTCTTGTTTAAGAGCTTTTTTAAATAAAATATTGCCACCGATGCACACAATACACCCATTATAACACAACAAGAGCTAAATGCAGGTGTTTGTGACCTGTTTATGAGCGCAAGACTATTTGAAAGCGCGACTGGCAGAATAACATATCTCTGGAGCTGCAGGATTCTGCCTTTCGTCGTACGAACGAACACATCAAGGACAAGATTATTTCAAAATACATAACAGCTTGGCGAATATAAACGAAAACAGCCACGTGAACATAAACTGTTGAGAAATAAATGTGAAGTGGATCTACTGGATTTTTATATTAAAGTGACCACATATACCAGCTGCTTCTGTCTTCAATTTTAATCTATATATAAAAAAGGAAACTCATTCGACTTGGCTGCTTTTTTAATGTGTGCGTATTTATTTATTTACCTTTTTATACATTTTGTATAATTTCATAGTTTGTGTATTACAATTGTAAAAACAAAAATACATTTAGCCACTCACATAGAAATAGCTTAGGCCTTATCCTTTTTCTGACAGTTTTAGGGATTTTTAAAAATCCTAAAAAACCTTATTTGTGCTGCAAATAATAATTTCAAATTAATTTGATACTGACCTATGACATCCTGTGACATTATATTTATTTGAATTTACATAATCTCATGGATGTAACAGTAAATCTGTTCAGCTCACAGATCAATACTAAGCTGTAATACAAGCAGAACTTTCACAAATGCTTATGAGTCATTTAAGGATTTGATAACACTGTAAAATAATGTCTAATTTGTTAACATTAGCAAATGCATTGGTAACACTTTATAATAACTGCACTCATTAGTAAATAGTCAGTTCATGCTTTATAAAGACATGTCCCAATATTAATAGTCAGTAGTAAGCAGTTTATAAATACAGCTATAAATAGCTTGTCCTTGGTTTATAAGCACATTTATTAAAAAGGAGAGTAAAGGGTCAGTTATCTTCCTATGAAAAATAAAAGATAAAAATAAACAAACAACAACACAGACTGATACAGAACTCAGAAATTTTATTGTGGATTTATGATAAAATCAGCCTGTAAATGAATTCATACTCCTCCTCATACTACTCCATACTCCTTTTTCAACATGATGCCAATATACTGAAGATGTTAAATTGTGAATGGGTTTAGGATAGCTTAAATGGTGTTGCCATAGAGATTTATTAAAGTAACATAAACAAAATACAATAGTTATTTTACTATATCTTTAAAAATTTTCATTCTAACTCTTCATATTTTTTTATATAAGTAGAAGTCATAATTTGAAGGAAGCACAGTAAGTTTCATAGCTTTATCATTTTCAAGAGCCAGCATAAAATTAAAACTATCATAACTTATAAATCAAGCTGGCAATTCTTAGTACCAATAATGGCCACTAGATGGAGATATAGGATTACTTTTAAATAATTATTGTAGAAACGAGTATGATTTAAATCATTTATAGAAATCTTTCAAATAAAATAATATGTATTTTATGTATTTTACTGATAAAATGACCCTCACTTAATTAGAATAACAAGCTGAAGTATTGTGAACTGTATATTAAGAATAATTCTTTATAGGCTTTATGGACAGATACGTTTTGAGTGACTCTTGAAGGTTCAGCACCACATCCTCTTTTACCACTGTTTAAATAATTTATCTTACTGAACAGGTGTGAATGAATTTTGGATAGCTTGAATGGTTTTGTCGTGGTGATTTTTTGAAATAATAGTAAAAAAGGAACCAGTAAATGTCTTTTTATTTTTTTAAAGTGCAGCTTCTAAACACTTCAAAAAAATGTACACATAGAAGACAAGTCATTCTGAATAAATATGCATAGTTTCACGACTTTACAACACTGTATGGATAAAAGAAAATGTGAAAACTGTCAGACTTCTCAACTGACATGATCTCACTCTGGCCACTCTGTGTGAGGAAAGGGAGGGGGAGAGGGAGGGGGAGTGTGAGGGGGTTGGTGACTGTGAATTTTTGGTGACTGACAGTGTGTGTGGACTGTAGGGAGGGACTGTCTGGCAGAGAGAGAGAGAGAGAAAGAGAGAGAGAGACCTAATCATCCCTTTAATAATCAGGAAAAAAAAATCTGTATTTTAAATTGTTATTGTTTTTGTTGTTGCTAATGGTGGCGTTTTTTTCCTTTCATTACAGGTTAAGAAATCTCTTAGGCCTTATCCTTTTCTGACAGTTTTAGGGATTTAAAAACATCCTAAGAATCCTTATTTGTGCTGCAAATAATAATTTCAAACTCATTTGATACTGACCTATGACAACCTGTGACATGACATTTATTAATCTCATGGATGTAACAGTAAAACTCTTCAACTGACAAATAAAGCTGCAATGCAAGCAAAACTATTTCACAAATGCTTATAGGTCATTAAAATCATTACAAAACACTAATAAATTATTTAACGATTTGGTAACACTGTAAAATAATGTCTAATTTGTTAACATTAGTAAATGCATTGGTAACACTTTATAATAACTGCACTCATTAGCTAAGCATTAGTAAATAGTTCATGATTATAAAGCCTTTTCCCTTAATAATAGTCATTATTAAGCAGTAATACATCTTTAAATAAATATAAAAATAAAGTGTTACTAAAGTTATATATATTGTTCTGTGTATGTGATTTCAAAGTCTAGATTGGTCGGATTAACCCTTTAACTGCCGCATCCCTTTAAACTTGATTGTCAGAGGGTTACTGTAAATGCTTATGCCCGCTGGGCACAGTTTTCCCGATGCCACCGGGGTGGCGTTGCACTGACGGCTTGAGCCCGACATCGCTGCTTGCAGCTATATTTATTATTATTATTATTATTATTTTTTTCCAACGTCTCGGGGGCTTTTGGGGCCCTTAACGTGCTTAAAAAGTCTTGAAAATTGGCACACAGATTGGAACCTGCGGCCATTAGGGCCGGGCAGAGACTGATACACGGGCGTGGCACAGGGGCTCTACAGCGCCCCCTGGAATATGGAGGGCCATATATCATACATTCTTGCTCGTAGACGTATGAAACTTGGTACACATATAAATCTCATCAATCCAAACAACTTTTGTATTGCATATCATAGGCTCCGCCCAACAGGAAGTTGGCTATTTAGGGTTTAGTATTCAAATTTTTCATCAAAGTTGTGGGGGCTTTTGGGGTCCTTAACATACTCAAAAACTCTTGAAAATTTGCGCACACTTTGGAATCTGTGGCCTTTAGGAGCCTGCAGAGGCTGGGACCCGGGCGTGGCACAGGGGCTCTACGGCGCCCCCTGGAACACAGTCAGAAATGTTGATGTATAGCTCACACATACTTGCACATATTCATATGAAACTCAGTACACATATAGATCTCATCGTGCTGAACAACTTTCGTATTGCATGTCATAGGCTCCACCCAACAGGAAGTCAGCTATTTAGAGTTATGTAAAAAGCGCATGCTCTGGAATTTGAAATACTTGTCATAGGTTTTTTTCTCGATTGCCGCCAAACTCGGTCAACATGATCTCAAGACACTGGGGATGAAAAATTGCCAGGGGATTTTTGATATCTCGAACGGTTTGCTCGTGGCGAGGCGTTGAAATTATGGCGAGAAATTAGAAACAGGAAGTGTCTAATACCATCCACATACATTTCCTGATTTTAATCAAACTTCATCAGATTATTCGTTGTATGATGTCGATCGCATATATGTGACTATTAGGAGTCAAAGTTATAGCGCCACCAACTGGCAGAAGGAAGTGTGTCATTTTCAAAATGATTTGAATTCAGCATCTTATTATTACTCGATTTGCTTCAAACTTCATCAGAATAATGTTAAAACACAGCTGATATAAATCTGCAAGGGGGATATTGATATCTAAAAAATTGTTGCCGTGGCAACATGTCAAACTGGAATACTTCTCAGGTGATTTTGAGGCAAATAACATACTTAGAATTTCACAAAACTCTGAACACACATCAGTATTTCTGATAGGAACTTAAATTGTGAATGTATTTTGGATAGCTTGAATGGTTTTGCCGTGGTGATTTTTTTAAATGACCTTACAAAGGGAATCATTATTGTATTTTTAAATTGCAGCTTCCAAACACGTCAAAGAATTTTTTCATACAGATGAAAAAGTCATTCTGAGGAAATATGCATAGTTTCACGACTTTACAACACTGTATGGATAACAGAAAATTAAAAAAACTGTCAGACATCTCATCTCACTCTGTCCCTCAGTTTGAGTATATGTGCTTCAGACTTCCATTGTCTGAGAGAAATAGCGCCCCTACAGGTTCAATTCCCGGACTTTTACTTTCACTTTTAAATCGGTTAAAAATACAAACAAATACTTAGATTTAATTCACACTGACAAGCTAAACCAACATATCTGATTATTACCGGTTCAGGGCTCATGGATAAATTATTTCTGGCCAGAGATACGTGAGAAATAGGAGAGATGAATCACCGCTGTGATCACGAGCGTCTGGAGTAAAGAGCTCAGAGAAAACGAATTTATTCCTGTTTTAAAGCTTTTAAAAATAAATTATTACAGCGATATCACACAATCAACCAATTAGAACACACCAAGAGCTAAATTAAGATGTTTTTGAACTGTTTGTGTGAAAATGAAATATTTGCAGCTGCCTATCTGAAATCACCGCCTCCGATCAGCGCGTACAGTGTCCAGCTCAAAACAAACGAATTTATTCTTGTTTAAGAGCTTTTTTAAATAAAATATTACCACAAATGCACACAATAAACCCATTGTAACACAACAAGAGCTAAATGCAGGTGTTTGTGACCTGTTTAAGTGTGCAAGACTATTTGAAAGCGCGACTGGCAGAATAACATATCTCTCGAGCTGCAGGTTTCTGTCTTTCGTCGTACGAACGAACACATAACGGACAAGATTATTTCAAAACACATAATAGCTTGGCGACTATAAACGAAAACAGCCACGTGAACATAAACTGGATCTACTGGATTTGAATATTAAAGTGACCACATTTACCACTTGCTTCTGTCTTCAATTTTAATCTATATAAAAAAGGAAACTCATTCGACTTGGCTGCTTTTTTAATGTGTGCGTATTTATTTATTTATCTTTTTATACATTTTGTATAATTTCATAGTTTGTGTATTACAATTATAAAAACAAAAATAAAATTAGCCACTCACATAGAAATAGCTTAGGCCTTAACCTTTTTCTGACAGTTTTAGGGATTTTTAAAAATCCTAAAAAAACCTTATTTGTGCTGCAAATAATAATTTCAAACTCATTTGATACTGACCTATGACATCCTGTGACATTATATTTATTTTAATTTACATAATCTCATGGATGTAACAGTAAATCTGTTCAGCTCACAGATCAATACTAAGCTGTAATACAAGCAGAACTTTCACAAATGCTTATGAGTCATTTAAGGATTTGATAACACTGTAAAATAACGTCTAATTTGTTAACATTAGCAAATTCATTGATAACACTTTATAATAACTGCACTCATTATTAAATAGTCAGTTCATGCTTTATAAAGCCTTGTCCCAATATTAATAGTCAGTAGTAAGCAGTTTATAAATACAGCTATAAATAGCTTGTCCTTGGTTTATAAGCACATTTATTAAAAATGAGAGTAAGTTATCTTCCTATGAAAAATAAAAGATAAAAATAAACAAACAACAACACAGATTGATACAGAACTCAGAAATTTTATTGTGGATTTATGATAAAGCCTGCAAATGAATTCATACTCCTACTCATACTACTCCATACTCCTTTTTCAACATGATGCCATTATACTGAGATGTTAAATTGTGAATGGGTTTAGGATAGCTTAAATGGTGTTGCCATAGAGATTTATTAAAGTAACATAAAAAAATACAATAGTTATTTTACTATATCTTTACAATTTTTCATTCTAAATCTTCATAATTTTTTATATAAGTAGAAGTCCTCATTTGAAGGAAGCACAGTAAGTTTCATAGCTTTATCACTTTCAAGAGCCAGCATAAAATTTAAACTATCATAACTTATAAATCAAGCTTGCAATTCTTAGTACCTATAATGGCCACCAGAGGGAGCTATAGGATTACTTTTAAATAATTATTGTAGAAACGAGTATGATTTAAATCATTTATAGAAATCTTTCAAAAAAAAATGAATTGTATATATTTTACTGATAAAATGACCCTCACTTAATTAGAATAACAAGCTGAAGTATTTTGAACTGTATATTAAGAATAATTCTTTATAGGCTTTATGGACAGATACGTTTTGAGTGACTCTTGAAGGATCAGCACCACATCCTCTTTTACCACTGTTTAAAGAATTAATCTTACAGAATAGGTGTGAATGAATTTTGGATAGCTTGAATGGTTTTGCCGTGATGTTTTTTGAAATAATAGTAAAAAAGGAACCAGTAAATGTCTTTTTATTTTTTTAAAGTGCAGCTTCTAAACACTTTAAAAAAAAAAAAATGTACACATAGAAGACCAGTCATTCTGAGGCATATTTCCTCAGAATGACTGGTCTCATGACCATAGTTTCATGACTATACAACACTATATGGATGATAGAAAATTAAAAAAAAACTATCATACATCTGATGTCACTCAGTCCCACTGTCACTGTGGGTAATGTGTGTGTGTGTGTGTGTTAAGTGAATTAGGTGTGAAACTATCAGGGTGCATTTAGTCTCCAGCGCCAACATTTTACAGAACTGCCACTTTCCTGGAGTCTCCAGAATTACTCGGTGTCGGACTCTGAGAGACTTAAGATTCCAAAAAATGATTTAATTAGAATACCATGAAGTATTGTGAAATACTATATATTAAGTCTTTATATATAGGCTTTATGCACAGATTAGAGTGACTCGTGAAGGACCAGCACCACCTCCTCTTGTTCGATGGTTTGAGGAATATATCTTCCAGAATCCAGGATTAAGATTTAGGAGCTCATTTTTATTCCACCTCCTTTCCTGAAAAGTCTGTCTTGCAGAATTGACTAAAAATTAATCTTCACATTAATTACTAATTATTTTGCAATTCTTTTTGTCAGTTCTTCTTGACCTGCTTTTTTCTTCTTCTTTTCTGACCTCATGACCCAGTCAGTATTTTTTGTACAATGGTCAAGTCTTAACTTATCCATTTCTGTATTGCATTTGTGTTTGATATTTCTCATGGGTATTTCACAATTTTCGACCTTACAGTTTGAGTTAAAAGTCTATTTTAGCGCATTTCATCTGTAAAAGAAAACATGCCTAATAATTCTGCACACATGAATATAAGGAGTTTTTCTCTTCCAGCTTTCCTGGACTATTGTATAGCACTCATAAATGATTAAATAAAAAATAATGGTAGTTATTAAGATTTATATGGTTTGGAATTGGTAAAATGTACTTGGAAAAAAATCACAATAAAACAATGTTTTCATGTTTAAGTTTGGAATATTAACTGACATGAATGAATGCTATATAAATATTGTTCATGTTAACATAATGTTTATAAATGAAATCTTATTGTACAGTGTTACTAATATATATATTGTTCTGTGAATGTGATTTTAAAGTCTAGATGATTCGGATTAACCCTTTAACTGCCGTATCCTTTAAAACCTCACTGCCAGAGGGATATTGTGAATGCATGTGCCCGCTGGGCACAGTTTACCTGATGCCACCGGGGTGGCGATGGCATTGGTGGCTTGAGCCCGCCATCGCTGCTTGCAGCTATATTTTTATTTAGAATTTGATGGACTTCTTCATAATGCTCCTGTTGCCGCAGTGAAGCTCTCCTGAATTTCCACAATTGAGTTATTCTTACATTAAAGGAGAAACATCATTCTCATTTAAATGGAAATGATGGTGTCCTCATTCCATCGATCAGCTGTAAATAACGGCTTACCAAGAATATGCAACACAGTGCATAAAAACAATGCATGTCAGTAATATTTGGATGTTTGAGGTACAGTAAAGCATATTTCAGCAGAACAACACTGCTTGAAACCAATTTGACACTCGGGAAAAGTCAAATCTGCCATAGATTTATTTTCTTGTTTAATATCCTATTATATACATCACATTTTGGAAGATATGGAAGCTTTTTTTTATGTGAAATTTAAACTTTAGCAAACATGGCATTGATATGTGTGATTTATTTCTGTTAATCAGTTCCAATTGTCAAAAGTGTACATTTATAATTTAATACAATTTAATAAATACAATAAATATGCCACAGTCCTTTTAATTTTTTAATTAATTTATAAACATCACTTATGTATTATTAATTCTCATAAATAAATACAAATTTAATAAATTCCATTTAAAAAACCCATAAAAAACTATCAGATCAGAAATCTGTTATATATTTATATATGACCCATACTCAATGACAATGCCAATGACCCATACTCAGAATTTGTGCTCTGCATTTAACCCATCCAAAGTGCACACACACAGCAGTGAACACACACCCGGAGCAGTGGGCTTTATGCGGTGGTGCCCAGGGAACAGTTGGGAGTTCGGTGCCTTGCTCAAGGGCACCTCAGTCGTGGTATTGCCAGCCCGAGATTCAAACCCACAACCCCTAGGGTTAGGAGTCAAACTCTCTAACCACTAGGCCAAGACTTCCCCATATAACAACAAAAGTTTTAAAACATTGTTTAAATGGCTATTTTTACATTTTATTAAAATTACATAATTTGTAAAATTTATAATTTTAAATATTGTATATAAATATATTTCCCTTTCAGTAAGTCACTCTCTACATCAGCGTTATTATCGTTCCGCTCATCTGTGTCTGCTGTGAGGCTTAGTGTGTTGGTGAGACGGCGCTTCAGCAGTGGTTGTTCCTGTGTCGAGTGGGTTGCGCACTTCAGGCTGCACTACCTGCTGTCGTTTTGCAAGCGGCCAATTCCCCTGTGCGCCTCAGCACTAAAAGAGCCTTTCCTAAAGAACAATTTCTCTAGAAGAGCTTCAATGGTGCGTCTTTGTAAAGATGATGGATTGTCCTTATAAGGATGCCATTTTACCCGTGCGTTTCTGGGTGTGGTTGTTACCTGGCAAAGGGTGATGGTCACGATCACTGCCTCACGTGTCTGGGCGTCGAGCACGCTGAGGTGGCTTTCATGGATGAGTCATGTTCACACTGCGGGAAGATGAACATCTCGGAGCTGAGAACCAGGGTCTGCTACCTTTAGAGGGATGAGTCCCGTTGCCGCTGCCACAATCTGGGGCTTGTTCTGGTTGCAGATAGACGAGATCTAAACACCCAAGGGAGATGGACGCAGCGGAACGTCCAGTGCCAGGCCTTCGTGATTAATCCTTGAGAACCATGGAAGGCTGGGTTCCATATTGAGACCTGAGGGTACTCATATGTGTATAGTCCATGGTATAGCCTTAGAGCCCTTGTTTCCCCAGCAGACTTCTGCCTTTCTAAGAGGGTTTTATCACCTCTAATTTCTCCATATACACTTAAATGGATGCTATATGTGTATTTCCCACCAAAAACTAGGGAAGGATGGGGCTTCCATAGCATCCCTGTTCCAAGCGTAATGCTTATGTTTCCCCAGTGTTATCCAATCTCACCCGGTAAGGTAGTGCTTTGACAATGGTGAGTGGACCTACACCTAATAGGGGTGCAGGCGGCTCGCACAGGGCACTGGAAGGGGCAGCACCCATGGCGCTTTGGTAGGGATCCCAATTTCGTCGTCACGGTTGCTGTACCACCGCTGGGCCACCGGGTCACCGGCTCACCGGCTCGGCTCCTCAACGAAAACCTGGTATGCATTGCACCTGCTGCCTTATTATACTCACCCTGTATAAAATATGTTTAAATATTTACAACTTAAAAAAAAAAATATTGCCACTGATTTCAGGCATGCCTGGTTACTCTGGTGAATATAAATGAGCACTGATTTTCATTTAAAAAAAAAAAAAAAAAATGTACTTTTAGGGTGACCATTTTGTAACTTCTTTTTAGCTTTTTTCCTTGGCTTGGTTAATTCATTTAATTTTGCTCAGCCCTAGTCACAATCTTGATAATAGCCCCATTTATTTTATAGCACACGACTGCTATTCCAGCAACAGACCGACATGCTCTCTATTTCTGCCAAATACAGTTTACCTATGTCTACTATCGTTTTTAGACCTCAGGAAGAGTTATTGTGCTGCAATATGGTGTCATGATGTTGCCAGATTTTTAAATGGTTTTGAGACGTCTTAATCTAGGTTTAAAGTGGGTGGAAAACAGTGCCAGCTTTGAAGTTTATGTGTTTAAGAGTCCGTGCTGCCCTGAGGTGAGTTTGGCAGCCGCGGCACCTAAATGAGCGGTTGCTAAATGAAGCTACGCTGGAAAGGAAGCAGCCTGTGATTAGCTGTAATAGCTAGTCAGCTGCATTGCCTACAGAGAAAATGAGAGTCTAAGAGAAATTGGTGCATTCACACTGATCAGCATTAAGTTACCGGCCACTGAAACAATCACAAAAGCTGTTCAGCTGCGATTTGAGTTTGTTAACAAAAGCATGTGATCAATGTATTAAAAAACAAAATACTGCGGTAATACTGTAATGTGATGGTATCAGGGGTTCTCAGCTTTTTATTTGTCAGTTGAGCCCCTGGAAGTTTTGTGTTTAAATTTAAATGTAAATTAATTAATTTAATTTAATTTAATTTAAGTATTGGTCATATTTAATTTTATTGAATTTTGTAATTATTTGTTTTTCAAAAAAAAAAAAAAAAAACGACTTTAAAATAGTTTATGAATTAAAAAGCATATTTGTATATTATAATATATATTTTTATGTCATTTTTGGTACAACTCTTGCATAACACTCCAATAAAAAATATTTCTACTCAAGATACATTCATTTTAATTTTCAGCATTTTTTTATATCATTGATATACTGTTATAGAATTTTTATTTTGAAATACTACATTTTTATATTTTCTGTTTTCATTTTGATTTTGGTCAAAGATTCAGTCATTTTGTGTGTCTTTTTTTTTAAATGTCTGTAATTATTGTTACATTTTAGTTTTAGGTTATTAAGTTTCAGTTATTTTAATACTTCAATTGAAACTGAACAAAACTACTTGATAATTGTAAAATTGTTCTATTGTGATGTTAACTGACCAGTCCTTCTACTTGTCTGTCCTGTATCAGTCAGTGTCCCCACTGGAGTCTGCCGGAGACGTACCTGTCCTGCCTGATGCCCAAAGACTGTTTGGTCAGTGAATGGAGCCTGTGGGGCTCCTGCTCTAAGACCTGCTTGGACCCCAGTGTTCCTCAGGGCTCCCGCTCCCGCAGCAGACAGCTGATGCGACTTCCTACCGGAGGAGGGTCCGAGTGTCCCCAGCTGGAGGAGAGCCAGGCCTGTGAACCTGAAGGGGACGGGGTTCCACCCTGCGCTGCGTAAGTACCACAGAAATGTGTTCTCACTACATTATACATTTGTTCATCAAATATGTGTTTTTTTTCAAGCCTCAAAAATTCCCTGGTTGCATCTCATGCTATATTAGACTAAAAATTTAAGTGTAATTTTCCAGTATTCAATACATATCTATTAGACACTGATATATTTTCTACAATTATATGCATACTATACTATATGAGATGCACACACTACTGTTCAATAAAGTGTCAGTAAGAATAATACGATTTTATAAAGATTTGTATTTCAAATAAATGTAGTTTTTTTTTTTAATTCATCAAATAATCCTGGAAAAAAATTACTATCATGGTTTCCAACCAAATATTAACCATAGCAACTATTTTCAACATTGATAAAAATGTGACATTAAAGACTGGAGTTATGATGCTTTAAATCACAGGAATAAATTACATTTTAAAATATACTGTAATATAAAACAGGTATTTTAAATTTGTAATAATATTTCACAGTATTACTATTTTCATTGGAAAGAGCTGGTTAGTCAGACTCCAAATGTAGAGATTGACTGGTATAAAAATATGCATGTTATTTTATTTTTTATTTTTGCTGCAGGGTCAGTAAAAATGTTGGCAGGGTGAGTAAAACATGAACCAGTGGCTCGACAGGGTCAGACTATAAATAAATAAAAAAATCTTGATTTCATACAGTCAGTTTGAGTGAGTGCTTTTGAGTTGCAGATATAACACTTTCTTATTTAGACATGACAGTCAGTCATATCTCTGTTTGGGATCAAAGGTTTCCATTTTCAAGGTTTTGTGTGTGAAAATGCATCACATCATTGGAGTGATGATATTATGAGAGTTACACCAACAAATTGATGTCATCTTGTCATATCTCATTATGTGTCAACCCCAGAGGAAACATTGTTGCTCAGAAGTTTATCTTTTTTAACTCAAATGATAAAATGTGGTTCCTAGTAATAGTGCCTGTCATTGAAGTTTCTCTCAGTGAGAGGAGTTTTCCCTGGGACCACACTAGAATCTGGTACACTAGTTTGTATAAATGGCGTGAGTACAGAGCTCCTTGGTGGTAGATGTAAGAGACCACTGCTGTGTTGCAAAACAAATTAAGACAGTCGTTGACATACAGTAAAAGTGCAGAGCAATAAAACGAACAACCTAGGCACACTGGAAAATCTTTCAGAACTTTAATTAATTTAATTAAATTTAACTTAATTTAATTTTAAATGTACTTTTTTATTTATTTTCACTTGAAGAATAATTAAAACATTAAAGGGGGGGGTGAAATCCTCATTTTCACTAAATATCCTGTTAATCTTGAGTACCTATAGAATAGTACTGCATCCTTCATATCTCCAAAAAGTCTTTAGTTTTATTATATTTATAAGAGAACAATAGTCTGTGCCGATTTTTTCCGGAAAAACACGAGCCGCTGGAGGCGTGACATGTGGGCGGAGCTAAAGAATCACGAGCGCGAGTAGGCTTTTGCGTTGAGAGCGTTTGGAAGCTGTGACATTACCTTGAGGAAAAAAAAAAACATCATCCAAAACAAACCATAGCTAACAGTCAGATTCAGCCGTTTATTTATGATCCAGAGGCTGAAACTGAACGAGAGCAGCAGCAGCACAACTTCAACAGAGTCTCTATGTGGTATGTATTGAAACTGTATATATTTGCTTATGTAACCCCTCTCTCCCGGGTCCTTTCTGACGCTCCTCGCACTCGCTCCGAGCGGGGCTCGATCCCGGGTCTCCTCTAACAAGAATGCTAAATGGCTACAGCCACTGGCGTCTGTTGCTAGTGCGTCTCTTGAGATCAGGGAGGTTTACCTGCACAGCACTAACTTACTCGCTGGCCTCCGTTACACTTTTGGTTTTGGAAAATGACTAAGTTCCACTTTATGTCGTCTTTTTTTTCCTTTAAAGGTGAACAAGAGGTTTACTTGATGTGCTTACGCGCCGTTAGCTAAGTTAACAACACAGAGATATTTGAAGCAGTTTTACTCACCGCTTGCGGTTCCAACAAACGATCGTGACCCTTTTTCGTTGGGACTGCATTATCCTTAAGAAATAAACGATATGCAAATCCGTCGTCAAACTGGGCCTTGTTTGTAAAACAAGCATCTTCGAAATGCAGGGAACAAACACAAACACTTGCACAACTCCATTGATGCTCTATAAAAATAAACTCCGTCCACTGGTCCCTTGATGTTTTCTTATTTTGGTAATCTGTGCAGGGTTGTCTTGCCCTTGCAACCAAAAACACACTCCTTTTGTGACATTTCGCGACGCTCTCGCTGTGATGAGTGAATGTCTCTGCTCTACTCTACGGGAGCGCGCGCTCTTCGGGGAGAAGTGCCCTTAGGACCAATATAAGAAAATTCCGCTCCATCTAACGTCACACAGACCCATACTCGAAAAAAACTTTCCGAAACTTGACAAACCGAAAGGAGTATTTTTGGAACAAAAATACTCCTTCAAACGTACAACTTAATTTTTGAAACTTTGTCCATGTTTAGCATGGGAATCCAACTCTTTAACAGTGAAAAAAACTCAGTATGCATGAAATAGCATTTCACCCCCCCTATAATAAAAAATTATAATAAAATATTTTGTAAGCAAAATGACATAACACTACAAAATTACTGAAATTAAAAACTATGGTATTTCAGCGATGCTAAAATAATACTGATGCACAATTGCAACATTTTTCCAGATTAGGTTTGAAAATGAATTTTAATAGAAGCTCAGACCACTTTTTGGTCTGATAGCATTTGAATTCATATTGAAATTTCTTATTGTTTTCCTAACAAATCTGAGCAGAGTTGGGGACATTAACAAGATCTCCTTTGAATCTCTAGAAGAATCACATGCTGCAGGAGAGCTGTGTAACTGGGAAACACTCTAAGCTAATTTGCGATCAATTTAATCTTCTGTTGTCAAGGAGAAGCAATTGAGATGTTAACGAGATCTCATTTGGGATTTTCCTATCCTGCGGGCATGTACATGAAACAAGTGCAATAAAACAACAACCCAGAAGTCACGTCTCAGCATGACGAACAGTAGTGCTTTCTGCTCTTCATGGAGATTTGCCGGCGTGGAGCGGGAGGCCTTGCCGGGAGCCCCTTGACCCCTGCTCTGCGTGAGCGGTGGTGCCAGTGAGAGTCAGCACATGAGCATATGGAGACGGGGTGAGACGGATCGGGCTGCTCTGTGCTCCTGAGCCAAGAGAGATGCACTGACAAATGGAAGTGATCTTAAGAGCTCGGTGACGCTGCTCTAATCTCGTTCTCTCACAGATGGCCCGCACTGGCATGCTGTCACAGGCCACACAATGCTTTCTGAGTCTCCCACGTACTATGAACAGGCAGCTCGAGAAGATAATGGATTTTCACAATTCTGTTTCGCACTATAGCAAAAGTGGGAAAGAGAAATCACAAATGACATCTATAATATCGCTATTTTTTCCAACACAGAAATAAGGTTAAATGGAGGTTGACTAGAGATTCTGAAGTCTTTTCAGACTATAAAATACCCCAGTAATTAAATATGTCTTAGGTTTAAGAGATCTATCCACCCATGCACCAATCCATCCATCTAAAGACCCACCCACCCACCAGCATATCTATCCACCTACTTATCTACCTTCCTATCCATTCACCAATTCACTCATTCATCCATCCATCCAACAACCCACCAACAAATAAATCTACATACCTATCCATCCTTCAATTCATCCACCTACCTGTTATCCATCCATCATCCATCTATCCATCCATCCATCCATCCATCCATCCATCCACAAACCTATTATCCATCCAGCCAGCCATCCCTCCACCAGCCTATCTATCCACCTACTTATCTACCTTCCTATCATTCACCAATTCACTCATTCATCCATCCATCTATCCAACAACCTTCCAACCAATATATCTACTTACCTATCCATCCATCAATTAATTCACCTACCTGTTATCCATCTATCCATCCATCCACAAACCTATTATGCATCCAGCCAGCCATCCCTCCACCAGCCTATCTATCTACCTACTTATCTACCTTCCTATCATTCACCAATTCATCTATTCATCCATTCATCTATCCAACAACCTACCTACCCACCTACAAATCTATATACCTTTCCATCCATCAATTTATCCACCTTTCTATTATCCATTCAACCATCCTACTGCTTATCTAACTTTCTATCCATTCACCAATTCACTTATTCATCCTTCTATCTAAGAATGTACCTTTTTTAAGAATTAAAATGCATTTAAGTTTAGTTATTGTGATATCAGACATTTATTATCAAAATCTTCCAAGATCCATTTTATTGTTTGTTTTGTTTAGATACTCTTGGTTTATTATTTTAACGTGAAAATTTATATGACAGTGACACACAATCCAAATGGAATGACATTCTTGTTTGTAAATGTTTCTAAAGGTTTATTACAACAGTATTGTTGATCCAAAGAACAGGTTTAGAACATAATAGCCTGTATTTGATGTTGATTTCAGTTATGCCTGGCGGAGCACTGAATGGAGCGAGTGTCGTGTTGACGCGCTGCTCAGCCAGCAGGACCGGCGGCGAGGGAATCAGACGGGTTTGTGTGGCGGAGGTGTTCAGAGCAGAGAAGTGTACTGCGCCCAAGCCAACGCAGAACTGCTCAGCTACATCAATAACAACAAAGACAAACAAGGTACAGGCATCAGCTTAACAGTGTAGTGTATAGTAATCAGAAGTATGACATTTTTACATAGACATTCAGTTCTGGACAAACTTTTGAGCGAGTCACCTGAAAAACATGATTGGCTGATAGCACAACAAAAATGTATTCAGTACCAAACCCTTCACTAAAGTGACTATCCTGAGCTGTGATAAAGATTACTGATTGATTGATTGATTGATTTTACTCATTCACTCACTCACTCATTCACTTACTCACTCACTCCTCCAAATCTTTTTAAGTTTCACATGATTGCTTAAAAGAATATTAATAAAATTCATATGATGCCAGAAGCAAATCTTTTTCAATTCCATTTGGTTCCATAAAAAAAAACTAAAATATAAATATATTTAAATAAATAAACTTATATATTTAAATAAATAAACTTATATATATATATATATATATATATATATATATATATATATATATATATATATATATATATATATATATATATATATATATATATATATATTTATATATAAACTATAAACTTTATAGTTCTTTTTGATGCTAAGAGGGAATCTTTGATTCATATGATTCTACAAAAGTCTTTGAGTTTCGTATGATACTGTAAGTGAATCTTTATAAGTTCAAGCTGATTCTATAATATAATCTTTTTAAATTCCATTTAATTCACTAAACAAATCTTTACTGTTTCCATTTGATATGATGACAAAATCTTTGTTCCTTAACATGCCATAATCAAATATTTGTTTCATAGGACTCCATAAGAGAAACCTTAAGTTTAATATAATGCCATTGAAGAGTTCCAGGTGATGCTGAAATTGAAAACAGTTTATTATGAGAAAAGACATTGAATCAATTATTTATTTATTACAAAGTATCTATTATAATAAAATAACATTTTGTGATTTATATGTTGCTTTGCTAAATAATTTTGTACCTCTCAGAACAATGTAAATCCTAAAATACTTGGATCTATTCGTCATGCTTCTCCTCTTTCCTAGCTTTTTCCTTGTCCATCTCTTAAAACAAATTTCGTACTCTACTGTATATATTGCATCAGCATTTCTTTGCATGCTACACACACACACACAACATTTCTCAATTAATGGCCCACCCGTCTTCATGGAAAATACCTTCTTTTTTTATTTTTCTCCCTCCTGCTTGCTCTTTTGATGCTCAGAACTTTAGGGTGAGCACACTGAAACTTATCGTAACGCACATGTCTCCGTACATTAGAGCAGATGAGCGCTGACTGCATGAAAAGCTCCAGTTAAAGAAGCACTATTAGAACAGACCACTGGTGGAGCTGCGTATGCTGGGAAATCTGTGTCCTTATCAGCGTGGTGCAGGAGACGACTCGCTTCACTGGGGGCTAATCTGCTCTGCCAACAGCAGATACATGAACGCAGACAGTGCAGAAAGTTAAAGAGAAAAATAGTCAACTGATGGAGTCGTGATGTTCTCGCCCTGGGAGGATGTTGTCAGCTTCAAGATTCTTTGATGTGATGAAACCTTCATCAAATCTTTCTGGAAGTGATGCTCATTTACATTTCCTTCTAAGAACACAACACTCACAGCACAAACAGAACGATATTTCCCTCAGCTGGCTTCACTGTCTCAAAACCAAGTGTTTCCAAAAGGATTTGATGACGTAGGAGAACTTCCAATTTGATTCTATATAGGAGCCTTTAAATATTAAATATGATGTCATAAGCAATTCTGAATGTTCCATTTGTTCCAAAAAATAGTCTTATTAGGTTTCCAATTAAGCCTTCGGAAAATCTTTATCATTCCCAATTGATTTCATAAGAGAATCTTTATAAGTTTCATATGATGCCGTAAGTGAATCTGTGTCATTTCTATTTGATTCTAAAATAAAAAAAAATTCAAAGTTCCATATGATTCCATAAAACACTTTTTAAAAGTTTCATATGATGTCATAATCAAAAGCAAATCTTTATCATTTTTATTTGATTCCATAGGAGAATATAAGTTTCATATGAAGTCATGAGCGAATCTTTATAAATGTAATTTGATTCCCTAATAGAATCTTCATATATTCCATTTGAATCCACAAGAGAATCTTTGTAAGTTTCATATCATATTCCACAAATCAATCTATAAGTTAAATTTGGCTCCATGTTTAAGTTTAATATTATAAATAATTCTATAACAGAAACTTTCTACTGTAAATTTCATGACTCCATAATCTTTATGAGTTCCATTTAATTGCATAAAACACTCCGTATAAACTTCAAATGATGCCTTAAGGTTATTTAAGATTATTTAATTTCCCTTTGATATATAGGAGAATCATTGTAAATTCCTTATGATGCTGTAAGTGAATATTTATAAGTTCCATTAGATTCCATAAGATAATAATTTCAAAGCCCATTTGATGCTGTTAGAGAATCTTTAAGTTTAATATAGTCCCTTATAGCGAATCCTTGAGTTCCATATGATGCAGAAAATGAACATGATTCTTGATGAGATTTCTTTACTGAAGTGCTGCAAAAATCGATTGAAGAAGCTTGATTTTGAGAGTGTAGGAGGAATCCTGCGGCTTTTGACTGGCTGAGATCTGGGTGCAAGTAAAAGCTAACCAGCTTATACCTCACATTATCACATTACTGTCTGAATGAAAGTCAATGAAGGCGATGTACACTGAATAAACTGCCATGACATTCGATTGGACAGTGCTATATTTGGAGTCTACTATGAAACAAATGACTGCTTTATAGGAGAAGCGAATGTGACAGATGCGATTCATTTATGGCTTTACAAACCGATGGGTTTGGCTGGTTATCATGAGCAGTTTGGCCCTGCTGGTAAATGATATAACCAGAGGTTGCATTAACTGAACATTTTTCTGTCACTTACCAAATTGTAAAAACATTGTCAGATAATTCAAAATGCTTTGTGTTGTTTTGACAGATATAGAATTAAGTTGTCTGGCCTATTGCATTGGGTAAAGAAAAATTAGAAAATAAAATGTGAAAGTAGACTGCGAGAGGTGTGAGTAAGAATATAAGGAGAGAAACAAAGGTATTTCATATTTTACTGACAGGTAAGAGTAGAGCATGACGGCAAATTTACAACCCAGTCCATCAGAATGACAGGAAATGATTTTACATCAAGAGTGCCTGTGCATTGTGATTAAACGGATATCATTTTATTTCATTTTGTGAAGGACTCTTTAAAGGTTGAATGGTTATATTTTCCCTTGCCTGCTGCTTTTGACATCACAGTTCAGGATAGTTAAAGCTAACCAGTTTATGCCCTGCGTTAACCCCTTAAAGCTGTAATTTTGTCGAAGTAGTCACAGTATAGAGCTCATAGTGACTGTATCTGAATTTTCCCTTGAACTATGTTTACTAGCAGTAGTTTGTGTGCTTCGTAGAAGGTCAGTCATCCAACGGCCAGATGCCTAGTGTCCCTCCCCTCCTGTCTATCAGCTATGAGATCTCAGGTAAGATGCTTAACCCCTTAAAAGGAATATTCTGGGAATCTTTCACCTCAACGTAAATACACCAACATAGCTTCGAAAGAGAAACTGTTATTTTATTGTGTTTTTTTACATTTTAACTTATAATTTTTTATATATACTACATTTAGTTATGTTATATTGTATTCATTTTAATTCTGTAATTTTATAATCTTAATTTTATTTCATTTGATTATTTTATATTTATTTGATATTTGATTTGATAATTCTATTAGTTTTTAACAATTATATTTAATATATTTCATATTTTATGTGTTGTATTAATTGTATTAAAGTATTCAATTTAATTCTATCATGTTTTTTATTTTATTTTTATTCTCTTTCTCTTTTAAGTCGGACATAATGGTCTTTGTTTGATCAAATCTCTTTGCCTAAAGCATGTTTACATTCTTTGTTTGCTTAGTCTGTTTACTCTCTGTATAAGTGTTTGTGTCCGTGGAGAGCTCATTACCAGGGTACATACTGATGCAACACTCACACATCAGACAACTGACAGAGATTGATTGACACTGACAGTCATTCTGACAGCTCCTTACTTTACACTCGTCCTCAAAAGAAATAAAGAAGCATTTTGTTTGTATTTGCTTCATTAGGGCCTTTTAAACTAGACCCCTCTGCCTTTTATTTCATGAAGTCTTTAACATGGAGCAAATCGATAAGTATTCAATAAGTAAAGTATACTGTATACAATTGAACTTATATGCATTTTCAAATAAATACTGTTCTTTAAAACTTTTACAACTTTCTATTCATCCAGAAATATTAAGAAGCAGGCTTTTAGCTTTGATGATAAGAATTGTCTGATGGGCAAGACCTTATGAATTAAAAACCTAATAAAAAATTACAATTCTGTTGAACAATTCAGCCTTGCACTCAAAAGAATAAATTATTTTAAAATATTTTCTTATAGAAAATTGTAAAATGATTTAAAAATATTACTGTTTTTACTCTATTTTTTTATTTTAAAATCATTCCGCTTTAGTGAGGATAACATTCACAATAAAGTTTTGACAGGTAGAGTAAATGAATAAATAGCAGGGCCACGTTAGGTTTCTGATTTGTTTTCGAGCACCAGCTCATTCTCATGTTTGAAGCCAAGTCTGTCCGCCTGGGTTTGTCAAGGCAGGCACACACCGCAAACTTTTATTAGACAGAAAGTTTGCGCAGAAGGTCTAGACCATCTGGCACGTAAACAAGGACAACCTGTGCTGTATTATGTTAACTTAGATGATGGTGCATTACACTGAAATCTGTCTCTCCATTAATTTGGGGAACATGCGGCGCTAGAAGAGTTGAACGAGGTGAACTGTCATTCCCCGTGCCCATTTCCAGAGTTCAATCAAATATTTTTTTTTTTTGGGCACAGTTAGTCTTCTGTGCATGTGGAGAGCATTTTGTTTTGGAAATCTATAGAGAGCAGAACTCACCACATATCAGCATGGAGAGCTCCACGAGAAGAGTTTACCTCGCTTTGATGCAAACGCAGCAGTCATGTCACCTGTCACCCATCAAGCCGACAGCAAAATCCTGTGTTAAAACATTAATGCACTGCTTTTATTTTGTGTTTTTGAATTTAGTATTTTATAGTTCCAGGGGAAAAAAGATCTCAGTTTCACACATGCTGGGCCCAGACGGGATCCATAGACTTTTCCATAGGCATTTTCTACACTCATCTGAGGACTATTCTTATGACAGGACTTATAGGAGGACAGGAGTAATTCATAGATTTGACAATTGGTATTTTATTGTATTGTATTGTATTCCAGGTGAACAGTGTACTAATTCACCTAATAGATATCACCATACTTTACGACATTTAGGCATCGCAAACATTTTTTGTAACTCTATATATTAGAAAATACTGTCAATAACCAAATAATTTCGACCATTTTTGGGGGGATTAAGTGTTATCGAAAGTGGAGATTTCTTAAAATGTTTTTATATATATATATAAAAAATTTAAAAAATCAAACTTTAAAGATAAGTACTGTAAATAAAACTGCCATATAAATTGCAGTAAAATAAGCACAAAAAAAGAAAGAAAAAAAAAGTATTTAATGTATGTCAATTTATTTTGGATGTTTTCTACTGAAAAAAAAACATGTTTTAAAAAAAGTTCCAAAACTGACCAGTAACGAAACACAACAATTTTGCCTTAATTTTATACATCTTTTTTTTATGCCTATTATTTTAATGTATACAGTTTTTCGTCATTTTATTTCATTAGGGCCCGAGCACCGAGGTGCGAGGACCCTCTTGTATCTGCTTTGTTTATTATTATTATTATTATTATTAGGGCCCGAGCACCGATGGTGTGAGGACCCTCTTGGAATTGCTCCGTTTATTATTATTATTATTATTATTATTATTATTATTATTATTATTATTATTATTATTATTCTCCAAAATGAATCGCATTTTTGAGGGCCTAAACATGCTCGAAAAGTCATGAAACTTTGCACACACCTCAGAACTGGCGAAAATTTACGTCTGATATGGGTTTCAGAAGTGGGTGTGGCAAAATGGCTCAACAGCGCCACCTATACACGTTCAACGGTGTGCGCCTCGAGCTACGTTTCATGTACATGTATGAAAATCGGTATACACATGTAACTCTCCAATACCTACAAAAAAGTCTCTTGGAGCAAAATCCGAAACCCAACAGGAAGTCGGTTATTACTAATATTATGAGCAAATTTTGTGTCATTTTTGTCATTTCCATGCGTTGTATTTTAACGAACTCCTCCTAGAGATTCATTCAGATCAACACCAAATTTGGTATGCCTAATCTGAAGGCCTTTGCGATGTTAAATTGCGAAGCTTTTGAGTTTTCGTTAATGGGCGTGTCCGTGGTGGCCTGGCGAATTTCGATGATTCGCCATGAAACAGGAAGTTGCTATAACTCAGACATACAATGACCAATCTGCCCCAAACTTCACATGTTTGATGAGACTCCTGACCTGAACAGATTGACATGCCCATATACAGTTATAGTCATAGCGCCACCTATTGGCAACAGGAAGTTACATATTTTACACTGCGATGAACTACTCCTAGAAATTTTATGACATCAATGTATTTTTTGTGGTCAGTGTAATCTAAAGGCCTGTGTGATGTTAAGTTGTGAAGATCTTGAGTTTTCGTTAAAAGGCGTGTCCATGGCGCCGTCACGAAGTTCGATGTCTCGCCATGGGAATAAAATATATTATAACTCAGGCATAAAATGTCCGATCTTCCCCAAACTGCACATGTGTGATAAGAGTCCTGGCCTGAACACATCTGAAGGCCAAAATTCCATCAGATGTGGCAAAATGGCTCGATAGCGCCACCTATACACTTTCAACAGAGTGCGCCTCGAGCTATGTTTCACGTACATGTACAAAAATCGGTATACACATGTAACACAGTAATACCTACAAAAAAGTCTCTTGGTACGAAATCCTAATCCAAACAGGAAGTCAGTTATTTAGAATTTTCTCTGCAAAATTGGCATTGTTTTTGCCATTTTCAGGGGTTGTACTTTAACGAACTCCTCCTAGAGATTTATTCAGATCAACACCAAACCTGGTCTGTGTAATCTTAAGCCTTTTGCGATGTTAAATTGCGAAGATCTTTAGATTTCGTTAAAGGGCGTGTCCATGGCAGCCTGACAAATTTCGATGTTTCGCCATGAAAAAGGAAGTTGCTGTAACTCAGACATACAATGTCCAATCTGCCCCAAACTTCACATGTTAGATAAAACTTCTGCCCTTAACAGATCTACATGCCCACATTCAGTTATAGTCATAGCGCCACCTATTGGCAACAGGAAGTGACATGTTTTACGCTGCGACAAACTACTCCCATAATTTTATATATGTATAGATTAACATATATTTTGTGGTCAGTCTAATCTAAAGGCCTGTGCAATGTTAACTTTTGGAGATCTTGAGTTTTTGTTAAAGGGCGTTTCCATGGCGCCATGACAAAATTTGATGTCTTGCCACAGCAAGAGTAGTTGTTGTAACTCAAGCATAAAATGTTCAATCTTCCCCAAACTTCACATGTTTGATAAGAGTCCTGGCCTGAACACATCTGAAGGCCAATATTCCATTATAATGATAGCGCCACCTGCTGGCAACGGTAAGATTGGCACATATATGGGATATACTTTGATATATTCCACTAATATTTAGGACATTAAATGCATATTTCTCAACGTTCACCTTTTTACTAAAGCCACACGATGGCGGTGAGCCCGGGTGCGAGGGCCCGTTCATCGCTGCTTGCAGCTTTAATTAGGGCTCAAGCCCAAAGGGCGAGAGGCCTATTGTTTTCCTTAGGATTATTTTTTATTATTATTAGGGCTCAAGCCCAAAGGGCGAGAGGCCTATTGTTTTCCTTAGGATTATTTTTTATTATTATTATTAGGGCTCAAGCCTGGAGGGCGAGAGCCCTATTGTTTTCCTTAGGATTATTTGTTATTATTATTATTAGGGCTCAAGCCCGAAGGGGCGAAGAGCCCTATTGTTCTTCTAAGGATTATTCTTGTTAGGGCTCAAGCCCGAAGGGGCGAAGAGCCCTATTGTTCTTCTAAGGATTATTAGGGCTCAAGCCCGAAGGGGCGAAGAGCCCTATTGTTCCCCTAAGGATTATTCTTTTTCTTATTATTATTATTATTTTTTTTATTTTTTATTAAACCTTCCGGGGGTTTTTGGGGGCCTTAACATGCTCAAAAACTCTTGAAAATTGGCACACACATTGGAATCTGCGGCCATCAGGACGCCACAGAGACTGGGACCCGGGCGTGGCACAGGGGCTCTACAGCGCCCCCTGGAACACAGTCAGAAATCTTGAACCATAGCTCACACACACTTGCATATATTTATATGAAACTCAGTACACTTGTAGATCTCATTGAGCCGAGCAACTTTCGCGCTCTATGTCAAAGGCTCCGCCCAACAGGAAGTCAGCTATTCATGGCTGTTTAAAAAAAGCATGTTCTGGAATTTGATATACTTGTCATAGGTTTTTTACATGATTGCCACCAAACTCGGTGAACATGATCTCAAGACATTGGGGATGAAAAATTGCGAGGGGATTTTTGATATCTCGAAAGGTTTGCCCGTGGCGAGGCGTTGAAATTAGGGCAAAAAGTGAGAAACAGGAAATGCCTAATAACATCCACATACATTGCCTGAGTTTGATCAAACTTCATCGGTTTGTTCGATGTATGATACCGATCGTATATATGTGATTATTAAGAGTCAACGTTATAGCGCCACCAACTGGCAGCAGGAAGTGAGTCATTTTCAAAATGCTTTGAATTCAGCATCTTATTTTTACTCGATTTGCTTCAAACTTCATCAGAATAATGACAAAACATGGCCGATGTAAATCTGTTGTGGGGATATTGATATCTTATATATTGTTGCCATGGCAACGTGTCAAACTTGAATATTCTGTTATGGTGATTTTGAGGCAGATAACAACCTCAGATTTACATGAAACTCAAAACACATATCAGTATTCTTGATAGCTAGACAATGGAAAAAGCTTTTAAAAGGGCGTGGAAGAGGCACTCTATAGCGCCACCTTTTGTCAAAAGTGGGGGGGTTAGTTTTAGCTACAGACACCAAACTCGGTACAAAAATTGTTCTTATCAACACGGGCAACTTTCTAATTCACAGTCATCAGCTACGATCAACAGGAAGTCAGCTATTTTGATTTGAATGTGGATTTTTTTTTTACATTTAGCTGTGAATTAATGCATACTGCTCAGAGGAGAGTAACACTATACACACCAAACTTTGTCTACATGATGCCAAAACATTTTAAACAACTTAAATTGCCAATGGATTTTGGATAGCTTGAACGGTTTTGTCATGGTGATTTTTTTAAATGACAATAAAAATGGAATTATTAATTGTCCTGCATTTTTAAATTCCAAACACTTCAAAACCTTTTTTCATACAGAAAAAAAGTCATTCTGAGTAAATATGGATAGTTTCACGACTTTACAACACTGTATGGATAACAGAAAATAAAAAAACTGTCAGACATCTCATCTCACTCTGTCCCTCTGTTTGAGTATATGTGCTTCAGACTTCCATTGTCTGAGAGAAATAGCGCCCCTACAGGTGCAATTACCGGACTTTTACTTTCACTTTTAAATCGGTTAAAAATACAAATACATACTTAGATTTAATTCACACTGACAAGCTAAACCAACATATCTGATTATTACCGGTTCAGGGCTCATGGATAAATAATTTCTGGCCAGAGATACGTGAGAAATAGGAGAGATGAATCACCGCTCTGATCACGAGCGTCTGGAGTAAAGAGCTCAGAAAAAACGAATTTATTCCTGTTTTAAAGCTTTTAAAAATAAATTATTACAGCGATATCACACAATCAACCAATTAGAACACACCAAGAGCTAAATTCAGATGTTTTTGAACTGTTTGTGTGAAAATTAAATATTTGTGGCTGCCTATCTGAAATCACCGCTCCGATCAGCGCTTACAGTGTCGAGCTCAAAACAAACGAATTTATTCTTGTTTAAGAGCTTTTTTAAATAAAATATTACCACAAATGCACACAATAAACCCATTGTAACACTGCAAGAGCTAAATGCAGGTGTTTGTGACTCGTTTAAGTGTGAAAGACTATTTGACACCGCCACTGGCAGAATAACATGTATCTCTCGAGCTGCAGGATTCTGCCTTTCGTCGTACGAACGAACACATCACGGACAAGATTATTTCAAAATAGCTTGGCGAATATGAACGAAAACAGCCAATTGAACATAAACTGTTGAGAAATAAATCTGAAGTGGATCTACTGGATTTGAATATTAAGTGACCGCATATACCAGCTGCTTCTGTCTTCAATTTGAATCTATAAAAAAAATGAAACTCATTCATCTTGGCTGCTTTTTTAATGTGTGTACGTATGTATTTATTATTTTGCTCTAACAAGAATTAATCTATATTTAATTAAATCAATTACATTTTATTTTACATTTTATTTGTCCATTTCTGCATCTAAACGCCTAAAAACATAAAACATGATCTATTATACTATTGTTAGCAATTTCTTTATCGTCCAATTTTTCTGGTGTACACACTTTTATTTTCATAATAAACTTGTTTGTTAGATTATACACAGTTACAGTGGTCTATAATAAATATTGACAGGTTTTATTCAAGCTGTTTAGAATGATTGCAGTAGGCTAATTTTTTTAAATGTAAATCCAAAAAAAGAAAAAAAATTAATAAAAAACATTGGAAAACAATAACTGTTGTACTTTTTTTATACATTTTGTATAATTTCATAGTTTATGCATTATAGTTATAAAAACAAATAAATGTAGCCACTCACATAGAAATAGGCCTTATCCTTTTCTGACAGTTTTAGGGATTTTTAAAAATCCTAAAAAACCTTATTTGTGCTGCAAATAATAATTTCAAACTCAAAAAGTAAATAGTCAGTTCATGCTTTATAAAGCCTTGTCCCAATATTAATAGTCAGTAGTAAGCAGTTTATAAATACAGCTATAAATAGCTTGTTTTTGGTTTATAAGCACATTTGTTAAAAAGGAGAGTAAAGGGTCAGTTATCTTCCTATGAAAAATAAAAAAATAAAAATAAACAAACAACAACACTGATTGATACAGAACTCAGAAATTCTATTGTGGATTTATGATAAAATCAGCCTGTAAATGATTTCATACTCCTCCAAGAAGACACAAGTAGTTCACACCAAACTTTTTTTAACATGAAGCCAATATACTGAGATGTTAAATTGCGAATGGGTTTAGGATAGCTTAAATGGTGTGGTCATAGCGATTTATTAAAGTAACATTAAAAAAATACAATAGTTATTTTACTATATCTTTAATTTTTTTCATTCCAAACTCTTCATATTTTTTTATATACGTAGAAGTTATCATTTGAAGGAAGCACAGTAAGTTTAATAGCTTTATCATTTTCAAGAGCCAGCATAAAATTAAAACTATCATAACTTATAAATGAAGCTTGCAATTCTTAGTACCAATAATGGCCACCAGATGGAGGTATAGGATTACTTTTAAATAATTATTGTAGAAACAAGTATGATTTAAATCATTTATAGAAATCTTTCAAAGAAAAATAATATGAATTTTATGTATTTACTGATAAAATGACCCTCACTTTATTAGAATAACAAGCTGAAATATTGTGAACTGTATATTAAGAATAATTCTTTATAGGCTTTATGGACAGACACGTTTTGAGTGACTCTTGAAGGATCAGCACCACATCCTCTTTTACCACTGTTTAAAGAATTTATCTTACAGAACAGATGCAAATTAATTTTGGATAGCTTGAATGGTTTTGTCATGGTGATTTTTTGAAATAACAGTAAAAAAGTAACCAGTAAATGTCTTTTATTTTTTTAAAGTGCAGCTTCTAAACACTTCAACAAAATGTACACATAGAAGTCATGCTGAGGAAATATGCATAGTTTCATGACTATACAACACTATATGGATGATAGAAAATTAAAAAACTACCATACATCTGATGTCACTCTGTCCCTCTGTCACTGTGGGTAATGTGTGTGTGTGTGTGTGTGTGTTTGTGTGTTAAGTGTGTGTGCTGAGTTTGTGTGAATGTGTGGGAGAGGGGATGGGCTTGGTGTCAGAGAGAGAGAGAGAGAGAGAGAGAGAGAGAGGGAGGGAGACTTAATCATCTCTTTAATCACCAGCAGAAAAAAAAAGCAATTTTGTGTTGTTGTTGTTTTTTCATCATTACAGCTTAAGAAATATCTTAGGCCTCAACATCAACTGTTGCTGCTTTATATAGCCATCTCCCAAAATTAATAGTCATTAGTAAGCATTTTATAAATACAGCTATAATTAAATTGTTCATGGTTTATATGCACATTTATTTTGAGGAGATTAAAGGCTGTAATCTTCCTAAAAAAAAAAATAAAAATAAAAATAAAAAAATAAACAAACACAGAACTCAGAAACATTTATTTCAAGATGCAATAAAAGAAAACTGTACACTATATATACATATATATACAATTGCATAAGTTTATATTTAATTTTTTTTATCAAGTGTACAGCTAATAATAATAATAATAATAATAATAATAATAATAATAATAATAATAATGCATTTTATTTAAGGCGCCTTTCAAACCACTCAAGGTCACCGTACAACAAGTAACAACAGTAACAATATTAAAACAAAAAATAACAGCAAATAACAATGTCAATAAAAAACCACAATAATATTAGAATAGCACAACATATTGTGGAATACTATATTAAGACTTTATATATAGGCTTTATGAACAGATAGGTTTTGAGAGATGCTTGAAGTACTAGCATCACCTCCTCTTGTACGACGGTTTGAGGAATATATCTTCCAGATAGTACCGCCGCTCCCTATATGCAGAATACGCAGTCTTCGTAGGGCACCAACTCCCAGAGGAGGCACCATCCCAGTAAAATAAAACATGCGCCATTCTCCCATCCGCGCTCGCGACTGCTCGGACATTTGCGGATGAATGTTCGTAATTGATGGATGGACATCTATGCCCGGGTAAAAGTCATCAGCAATCCGGCACAGAGAAAAGAAAAATAAAGTAAAAAACAAAACAAAAACAGGCATAAATTTGGCTTGACATTGGACATTCGAGAGTCTCAAATTTAGGGACCGTCTCTTAAGTTACATGTGATATTGTTATACAATTTTCTAACGTCAGTAGCATTTGAAGAGAATGACTTACAGTCATAAAAACAACTGTAATTGTTCATCTAGGTGACAGCTATAATGCACCATTAAATTGAATGTTTGATATTTATTAAAACAAACTGTAAGTCATATGTAAATTATGCTACTTTTTCACATGGACTCAAAAGCAAATTTGAAGCTCAATAGCATTTGAGGAGAAAGACTTGCAGTCATAAAACAATTTTAATGTGTTAATTTAGGTGTCAGCTACAATGTACACCTTATACATTTATATATATATTAAAATAAAGTGTTACTAAAGTTATATATATTGTTCTGTGTATGTGATTTCAAAGTCTAGACGGGTCGGATTAACCCTTTAACTGCCATATCCCTTAAAATTTGATTGCCAGAGGGTTACTGTAAATGCTTATGCCCGCTGGGCACAGTTTTCCCGATGCCACCGGGGTGGCGTTGCACTGACGGCTTGAGCCCGCCATCGCTGCTTGCAGCTATATTTCTTATTATTATTTTTTTTATTTTTTATTAAACCTTCCGGGGGTTTTTGGGGGCCTTAACATGCTCAAAAACTCTTGAAAATTGGCACACACATTGGAATCTGCGGCCATCAGGACGCCGCAGAGGCTTGGACCCGGGCGTGGCACAGGGGCTCTACAGCGCCCCCTGGAACACAGTCAGAAATCTTGAACCATAGCTCACACACACTTGCATATATTTATATGAAACTCAGTACACTTATAGATCTCATTGAGCCGAACAACTTTCACACTTTATGTCCTAGGCTCCGCCCAACAGGAAGTCAGCTATTCAGGGCTGTTTAAAAAAAGCATGCTCTGGAATTTGAAATACTCCTCTGAGGTTTTCAACCCGTTCGCCACGAAACTCGGTGAACATGATCTCAAGACATTGAGGATGAAAAATTGCGAGGGGATTTTTGATATCTCGAACGGTTTGCCCGTGGCGAGGCGTGGAACTTATGGCGAGAAATGAGAAACAGGAAATGTCTAATAACATCCACATACATTTCCTGAATTTGATCAAACTTCATGGGTTTGTTCGTTGTATGATACCGATTGTATATATGTGACTATTAAGAGTCAACGTTATAGCGCCACCAACTGGCAGCAGGAAGTGTGTCATTTTCCAAATGCTTTGAATTCAGCATCTTATTTTTACTCGATTTACTTAAAACTTCATCAGAATAATGACAAAACACGGCCGATGTAAATCTGTTGTGGGGATATTGATATCTGATATAGTGTTGCCATGGCAACGTGTCAAACTTGAATGTTCTGTTATGGTGAGTTTGAGGCAGACAACAAGCTCAGATTTACATGAAACTCAAAACACATATCAGTATTAGTGATAGCTAGACAATGGCAAAAGCTTTTAAAAGGGAGTGAAGGAGGCACTCTATAGCGCCACCTTTTGTCAAAAGTGGGGGGGTTAGTTTTAGCTACAGACACCAAACTTGGTACATAAATTGTTCTTTTCAAGACGGACAACTTTCTAATTCACAGTCATCAGCTACGATCAACAGGAAGTCAGCTATTTTGATTTGAATGTGGATTTTTTTTTTACATTTAGCTGTGAATTAATGCATACTGCTCAGAGGAGAGTAACACTATACTCACCAAACTTTGTCTACATGATGCCAAAACATTTTAAACAACTTAAATTGCCAATGGATTTTGGATAGCTTGAACGGTTTTGTCGTGGTGATTTTTTTAAATGACAGTAAAGATGGAATTATTAATTTTCCTGCATTTTTAAATTCCAAACACTTCAAAACCTTTTTTCATACAGAAAATAAAGTTATTCTGAGTAAATATGCATAGTTTCATGACTTTACAACACTGTATGGATAACAGAAAATTAAAAAACTCTCAGAAATCTCATCTCACTCTGTCCATCTGTTTGAGTGTGTGTGCTTAGACTTCCATTGTCTGAGAGAAAATGCGCCCCTACAGGTGCAGTTACCGGACTAAAAAAGGGAGGAGACTCTCTTTTGGTTTCACTTTTAAATCGGTTAAAATCAGGCACGTGCACAGGTAGGGCTCAACCTGTGCAGAGCACATGCCCTTTTTGCCCTTACACTCCGAAGTGCCCTTTTTTTGGTGGTGTTTTTTTTTTTTAATCAATGCTATTGGTCACCCTTTACGTCTGTCTGTCTGTTTTACCAAATGAAAGTTCTTAAAACGAGCTTGTGTAAATCTTATTCGATCCTCAAGCTGTCAGTAAGCTGATAACTCCGCCCCCTCTATATTCATTGAATCAACTGAAGTTCCACAGCAGCCGCACAGTAGCTAGACAACAGCTGAGCTGAACGAAGTTTTGCGAAGGGTAAATAAATATCTTGTTGTTTGAATAAGTACTACTAAACACTGTCTATAAAGGCTCATATTTTATTTATTTGATGTCTGACTGACTCACTGACTGAGACATGTGGGACGTCGCCTGAGAGAGAGGGCAAGCATTTGCCATCTGTCATAGCCAACATAGCCTGTGCATACAGTTGCATTTCATCTTTTATAAAATGCTAATTTGGCCAAATGCATTTTACCACAGGAAAAACTGAGCGCTCCGTCTATATAGCTACAAAAACTAGTTTGTAACCTAGATGAAAAATGTAATTTGATGCCCGCAGCGGCAGGCGCCGTCGCCGTTTTAATGACGGACAGAAAAAAAAATCACATTTGCACACATTCGCTGGTCAAAAACGATATATTGATAAGTAATACAACAACATATAATTTGTTTTTACCATCGGAAAATCATAACAGGTGCGCCCCCGCGCTGTTTCGTACTGGAACTTACACAGCGACGAGTGATCCTCGGCACCTAGATAACATATTTCTAAGAAATTTCTTCTTTGATTTATGATTGATGATACACTTAATTTATTAACATTTAGGCTAATCATGTTATGGTATACTCTCTGTATACTCTCTTTATAAAATGTTGTAAAACATGGTTTTACTACAGTAATGTAGTAGTAACTAAAAAAAAAAATTACAGAAGATCACTGAAATCTTTATATTTTATCATGCAGAATGTAATTCATGATTCTTTCCAAGGCTTCATTTATTTGATCCAAAATACAGCAAAATCAGTAATATTGTGTAATATTTTTACAATTTTAAATAACTGTTTTCTATTTGAATATTTTAAAATGTAATTTATTTTTGTGATCAAAGCTGAATTTTCAGCATCATTACTGCAGTTAGTACTCTTCAGTGTCACGTGATCCTTCAGAAATGCTTTTCACTGCAACTGTACTTTTCACACTATTTTTATTTATTTTTTCATTGCTGGCTTATTTTAGGGAAAGTTTAGTGAATAAGAGACCTTTAAGAGACCAACATCCCTGGTCCACCACAGTATCACATTTTTGCCAGATACATGGCTCACAGAAGGTTGCTGTTGTATTAGGTTTAAAGAAGCCCTTAAAACCCTGTTTATCTATATTATCTAATTATCTAATATTATTATTATTATTATTATTATTAATCGTGAATAAATCTAAAGCTTTTGAGACTATTATTTTGTGTTATTGAATTTGTCATGAAGATGTGACCATTTCTTCCTTTTATGCAGGCTTACTAAATAATCTTGATATAAAAAAAAGGGGGGGGGGTGCCCTTTTTCAGTTTCAGCACATGCCCCTCAAAAGGTCTGTGCACGGCCCTGGTTAAAATACAAATAAATACTTGGATTTAATTCACACTGACAAGCTAAACCAACATATATGATTATTATCAGGTCAGGGCTCATTAATAATTGATGTGTGGTCAGTGATACGTGAGAAACACGAGAGATTAATCACAGCTCTGAGCAGGAGCGTGTGGAATGATGAGCTCAGAAAAAAAACGAGTTTATTCTTGTTTTATAGCTATTAAAAATAAAGTATTGCAGCGATATCACACAATTCACCAATTAGAGCATACCAAGAGCTAAATTAAGATGTTTTTGAACTGTTTGTGTGAAAATGAAATATTCGCGGCTGCCTATCTGAAATCACTGCCTCCGATCAGCACGCACAGTGTCACAAGTTCAAAACTAACGAATTTATTCTTGTTTAAGAGCTTTTTAAAATTAATTATTGCCATAAATGCACACAATACACCCATTATAACACAACACGAGCTAAATACAGGTGTTTGTGACCCGTTTATGTGTGAAAGACTATTTGAAAGCGCGACTGGCAGAATAACATATATCTCTCGAGCTGCAGGATTCTGCCTTTCGTCGTAAGAACGAACACATCACGGACAAGATTATTTCAAAATACATAATAGCTTGGCTAATATAAACGAAAACAGCCACGTGAACATAAACTGTTGAGAAATAAATCTGAAGTGGATCTACTGGATTTTAATATTAAGTAACCGCATATACCAGCTGCTTCGGTCTTCATTTTTAATCTATATAAAAAATTAAACTCATTCATCTTGGCTGCTTTTTTAATGTGTGTACGTATTTATTTATTATTTTGCTCTAACAAGACTTAATCTATGTTTAATTAAATCAATTACATTTTATTTTACATTTGATTTGTCCATTTCTGCATCTAAACGCCTAAAAACCTAAAACATGCTCTATTATACTATTGTTAGCAATTTATTTATCGTCCAATTTATCTGGTGTACACACTTTTATTTTTATAATAAACTTGTTTGTTAGATTATACACAGTTACAGTGGTCTATAATAAATATTGACAGGTTTTATTCAAGCTGTTTAGAATGATTGCCATAGGCTAATTTTTTAAAAATGTAAATCCAAAAAAAAAAAAAAAAATTTAAATAAATAAAAAACATTGGAAAAGAATAACTGTTGTACTTTTTTTATACATTTTGTACAATTTCATAGTTTATGCATTATAGTTATAAAAACAAATAAATTTAGCCAGTCACATAGAAATCTTAGGCCTTATCCTTTTCTGACAGTTTTAGGGATTTTTAAAAATCCTACAAAAAAACCTTATTTGTGCTGCAAATAATAATTTCAAATTAATTTGATACTGACCTCTGACATCCTGTAACATGATATTTATTTGAATTTACATAATCTCATGGATGTAACAGTAAATCTGTTCAGCTCACAGATCAAGACTAAGCTGTAATGCAAGCAGAACTTTCACAAATGCTTGTAGGTCAATAAAATCATTACAAAACACTTACAAATCATTTAAGGGATTTGATAACACTGTAAAATAATGTTTAATTTGTTAACATTAGCAAATGCATTGATAACACTTTATAATAACTGCACTCATTAGTAAATAGTCAGTTCATGCTTTATAAAGCCTTGTCCCAATATTAATAGTCAGTAGTAAGCAGTTTATAAATACAGCTATAAATAGCTTGTTCTTGGTTTATAAGCACATTTATTAAAATGGAGAGTAAAGGGTCAGTTTTCTTCCTATGAAAAATAAAAAAATAAAAATAAACAAACAACAACACAGATTGATACAGAACTCAGAAATTGTGTACACATAGAAGACAAGTCATTCTGAGGAAATATGCATAGTTTCATGACTATACAACACTATATGGATGATAGAAAATTAAAAAACTATCATGCATCTGATGTCACTCTGTCCCTCTGTCACTGTGGGTAATGTGTGTGTGTGTGTGTGTGTGTGTGTGTGTGTGTGTGTGTTTGTGTGTGTGTTAAGTGAATTAGGTGTGAAACTATCAGGGAGCATTTAGTCTCCAGCGCCAACATTTTACAGAACTGCCACTTTCCTGGAGTCTCAGAATTACAATTTGTCAGGTTCTGAGAGATCTAAGATTCCAAAAAATGATTTAATTAGAATACCATGAAGTATTGTGAAATACTTTATATTAAGACTTTATATATAGGCTTTATGAACAGATTAGAGTGACTCGTGAAGGACCAGCACCACCTCCTCTTGTCCGATGGTTTGAGGAACATATCTTCCAGAATCCGGGATTAAGATTTAGGAGCTCATTTTTATTCCACCTCCTTTCCTGAAAGTCTGTCTTGCAGAATTGAAATTAATCTTCACATTAATTCCTAATTATTTTGCAATTCTTTTTGTCAGTTCTTCTTGACCTGTTTTTCTCTTCCAGCTTTCGTGGACTATTGTTTAGCACTCATAAATTATTAAATAAAAAATAATGGTAGTTATTAAGATTGATATGGTTTGGAATTGGTAAAATGTGCTTGGAAAAAAATCACAATAAAACAATGTTTTAATGTTTAAGTTTGGAATATTAACTGACATGAATGAATGCTATATAAATATTGTTCATGTTAACAATGTTTATAAATGGAATCTTATTGTAAAGTGTTACTAAAGTTATATATATATATATATATATATATATATATATATATATATATATATATATATATATATTGTTCTGTGAATGTGATTTTAAAGTCTAGATGATTCGGATTAACCCTTTAACTGCCATATCCTTTAAAACCTCACTGCCAGAGGGATATTGTGAATGCATGTGCCCGCTGGGCATAGTTTACCTGATGCCACCGGGGTGGCGATGGCATTGGTGGCTTGAGCCCGCCATCGCTGCTTGCAGCTATATTTATTATTATTATTATTATTTTTATTTTTTATTAAACCTTCCGGGGTGTTTTGGGGGCCTTAACATGCTCAAAAACTCTTGAAAATTGGCACACACATTGGAATCTGCGGCCATCAGGACGCCGCAGAGGCTGGGAGCCGGGCGTGGCACAGGGGCTCTACAGCGCCCCCTGGAAGACAGTCAGAATTCTTGAACCATAGCTCACACACACTTGCATGTATTTATATCAAACTCGGTACACTTATAGATCTCATTGAGCCGAACAACTTTCACACTTTATGTCATAGGCTCCGCCCAACAGGAAGTCAGCTATTCAGGGCTGTTTAAAAAAAGCATGCTCTGGAATTTTAAATACTCCTCTGAGGTTTTCAACCCGTTCGCCACGAAACTCGGTGAACATGATCTCAAGACATTGAGGATGAAAAATTGCGAGGGGATTTTTGATATCTCGAACGGTTTGCCCGTGGCGAGGCATGGAACTTATGGCGAGAAATGAGAAACAGGAAATGTCTAATAACATCCACATACATTTCCTGAATTTGATCAAACTTCATGGGTTTGTTCGTTGTATGATACCGATTGTATATATGTGGCTATTAAGAGTCAACGTTATAGCGCCACCAACTGGCAGCAGGAAGTGTGTCATTTTCCAAATGCTTTGAATTCAGCATCTTATTTTTACTCGATTTACTTAAAACTTCATCAGAATAATGACAAAACACGGCCGATGTAAATCTGTTGTGGGGATATTGATATCTGATATAGTGTTGCCATGGCAACGTGTCAAACTTGAATGTTCTGTTATGGTGAGTTTGAGGCAGACAACAAGCTCAGATTTACATGAAACTCAAAACACATATCAGTATTAGTGATAGCTAGACAATGGCAAAAGCTTTTAAAAGGGCGTGAAGGAGGCACTCTATAGCGCCACCTTTTGTCAAAAGTGGGGGGGTTAGTTTTAGCTACAGACACCAAACTTGGTACATAAATTGTTCTTTTCAAGACGGACAACTTTCTAATTCACAGTCATCAGCTACGATCAACAGGAAGTCGGCTATTTTGATTTGAATGTGTTTTTTTGAGATTTTACAGTTGTGAATTAATGAATACTCCTCACAGGGGAAGTACACTATACACACCAAACGTTGTCTACATGAAGAAAAAACATCGAGGAACTTAAATTGCGAACAGATTTTGGTTAGCTTGAACGGTTTTGTCGTGGTGATTTTTTGAAATGACAGTAAAAAGTGAAACATTAATCGTCTTGTATTTTTAAATTGCAGCTTCCAAACCTTTAAAATACATTTTTAATTTAGAAAACCAGTGATTCTGAGGAAATATGCATAGTTTCATGACTTTACAGCACTGTATGATTAAAAGAAAATTAAAAAACTGTCAGACATCTGATCTCACTCTGTCACTCTGTGTGCTGACTCTGTGTGTGTGTGTGAGTGTGAGTGGGGGAGGGGTGTGAGCTGAGTGGCAGACAGACAGAGAGAGAGAGAGAGAGAGAGAGAGAGAGAGAGAGAGAGACTTAAACATCTCTTTAATCACCAGAAAAAAAACTGTATTTTAAATAGTTATTTTTTTGTTGTTGTTGCTAATTGTGCTGTTATCATTACATCTTAAGAAATATCTTAGGCCTTATCCTTTTCTGACAGTTTCAGGGATTAAAAAAAATCCTAAAAAACCTTATTTGTGCTGCAAATAATAATTTCAAACTCATTTGATACTGACCTCTGTCACCCTGTGACATGACATTTATTTGAATTTACATAATCTCAAGGATGTAACAGTAAAACTGTTCAGCTCACAGATGAAGACTAAGCTTTAATGCAAGCAGAACTATTTCACAAATGCTTATAGGTTAATGAAATCATAACAAAACACTTTTAAATTATTTAAGGATTTGGTAACACTTTAAAATAATGTCTCAATTGTTAACATTAGTAAATGCATTGGTAACACTTCATAATAGCTGCAATTCTTAGCTAAGCATTAGTAAATAGTCAGTTCATGCTTTATATAGCCTTCTCCCAAAATTAATATTTTAGTAAGCATTTTATAAATACAGCTATAATTAAATTGTTCATGGTTTATATGCACATTTATTTTGAGGAGAATAAAGGCTGTAATCTCCCTAAAAAAATGTAAAATAAAAAATAAAATAAATAAAATAAACAAACACAGAACTCATAAATATTTATTTCAAGATGCAATAAAAGAAAACTGTACACTTGAATTTATTTATATATATATATATATATATATATATATATATATATATATATATATATATATATATATATATATATATATATATATACACACACAATTGCATAAGTTTATATTTAAAAATGTTTAGCAAGTGTACAGCTAATAATAATAATAATGCATTTTATTTAGTTTTAGCTACAGACACCAAACTCGGTACTTAAATTGTTCTTATCAAGACGGACAACTTTCTAATTCACAGTCATAAGCTACGATCAACAGGAAGTCAGCTATTTTGATTTGAATGTGTATTTTTGAGATTTTACAGTTGTGAATTAATGCATACTCCTCACATGGGAAGTACACTATACACACCAAACTTTGACTACAAGAAGTTTCAACATCGAGGAACTTAAATTGCGAACGGATTTTGGTTAGCTTGAACGGTTTTGACGTGGTGATTTTTTGAAATGACAGTAAGAAGGGGAAACATTAATTGTATTGTATGTCTAAATTGCAGCTTCCAAACACTTCAAGGCATGTTTTCATACAGAGATCAAATCATTATGAGGAAATATGCATAGTTTCATGACTTTACAACACTGTATGGATAAAAGAAAAGAAAAAACTGTCAGACTTCTCAACTGACATGATCTCACTCTGGCCACTCCGTCTGTGTGAGGAAAGGGAGGGGGAGAGGGAGGGGGAGTGTGAGTGTGAGGGGGTTGGTGACTGTGAATCTTTGGTGACTGACAGTGTGTGTGGATTGTAGGGAGGGGCTGTCTGGCAGAGAGAGAGAGAGAGAGAGAGAGAGAGAGAGAGAGAGAGAG
This sequence comes from Carassius gibelio, assembly GCF_023724105.1. NCBI lineage: Eukaryota > Metazoa > Chordata > Actinopteri > Cypriniformes > Cyprinidae > Carassius > Carassius gibelio. Next base: position 28,133,647 of record NC_068411.1, read on the forward strand.
AGACCTAATCATTCCTTTAATAATCAGGAAAAAAAAATCTATATTTTAAATTGTTATTGTTTTTGTTGTTGCTAATGGTGGTGTTTTTTTCCTTTCATTACAGGTTAAGAAATCTCTTAGGCCTTATCCTTTTCTGACAGTTTTTGGGATTTAAAAACATCCTAAGAAGCCTTATTTGTGCTGCAAATTATAATTTCAAACTCATTTGATACTGACCTATGACAACCTGTGACGTGACATGACATTTATTAATCTCATGGATGTAACAGTAAAACTCTTCAACTGACAGATTAAGCTGCAATGCAAGCAAAACTATTTCACAAATGCTTATAGGTCATTAAAATCATTACAAAACACTAATAAATTATTAAAGGGTTTGGTAACACTGTATAATAATGTCTAATTTGTTAACATTAGTAAATGCATTGGTAACACTTTATAATAACTGCACTCATTAGCTAAGCATTAGTAAATAGTTCATGATTATAAAGCCTTTTCCCTTAATAATAGTCATTATTAAGCAGGAATACATCTCTAATTACATTGTTCTTGGTTTAAAAGCACATATATTACAAAGGAGATTAAAGTTTCAGTTGTCTTATAAAATAAATCAATAAACACAACCCAGTTTGATTCAGAATTCAGAAATATTTATTTCAAGATGCAATAAAAGGAAACTGTACACTTGAAAAGGTTTTGAGCGATTCTTGAAGGACTAGCATCACCTTCACTTGTACGATGGTTTGAGGAATATATCTTCCAGATAGTACCGCCGCTCCCTATATGCAGAGTATGCAGTCTTCGTAGAGCACCAACTCCCAGAGGGGGCACCAGTTGCTCAAAAAAAACAAAACAAATATGCGCCATTCTCCCATCCGCGTTCGCGACCACTCAATAGCATTTGAGAAGAAAGACTTGTAGTCACAAAACAATTGTAATGTGTTCATATAGGTGTCAGCTACAATGCACACCTTATACATTTTTTATACATTTTAAAATAAAGTGTTACTAAAGTTATATATATTGTTCTGTGTATGTGATTTCAAAGTCTAGATTGGTCGGATTAACCCTTTAACTGCCACATCCCTTAAAACTTGATTGTCAGAGGGTTACTGTAAATGCTTATGCCCGCTGGGCACAGTTTTCCCGATGCCACCAGGGTGGCGTTGCACTGATGGCTTGAGCCCGACATCGCTGCTTGCAGCTATATTTAGGGCTCAAGCCCGAAGGGGCGAAGAGCCCTATTGTTCTTCTAAGGATTATTCTTATTATTTTTTTTATTTTTTATTTAACCTTCCGGGGGTTTTTAGGGGCCTTAACATGCTCAAAAACTCTTGAAAATTGGCACACACATTGGAATCTGCGGCCATCAGGACGCCGCAGAGGCTGGGACCCGGGCGTGGCACAGGGACTCTACAGCGCCCCCTGGAACACCTTCAGAAATCTTGAACCATAGCTCACACAGACTTGCATGTATTTATATGAAACTCTGTACACTTATAGATCTCATTGAGCCGAACAACTTTCACACTTTATGTCATAGGCTCCGCCCAACAGGAAGTCAGCTATTCAGGGCTGTTTAAAAAAAGCATGCTCTGGAATTTGAAATACTCCTCTGAGGTTTTCAACCCGTTCGCCACGAAACTCGGTGAACATGATCTCAAGACATTGGGGACGAAAAATTGCGAGGGGATTTTTGATATCTTGAACGGTTTGCCCGTAGCGAGGCGTGGAAATTATGGCGAGAAATGAGAAACAGGAAATGTCTAATAACATCCACATACATTTCCTGAATTTTATCAAACTTCATTGGTTTGTTTGTTGTATGATACCGATCGTATATATGTGACTATATATACTATATATACTATATATAGACTATATATACTATATATATTCAAACTTGAATGTTCTGTTATGATGAGTTTGAGGCAGACACCAACCTCAGATTTACATGAAACTAAAAACACATATCAGTATTAGTGATAGCTAGACAATGGGAAAAGCTTTTAAAAGGGCGTGAAGGAGGCATGCTATAGCGCCACCTTTTGTCAAAAGTGGGGGGTTTAGTTTTAGCTACAGACACCAAACTTGGTACATAAATTGTTCTTATCAAGACGGACAACTTTCTAATTCACAGTCATCAGCTACGACCAACAGGAAGTCGGCTATTTTGATTTGAATATTTAAATTGAGCTCTGATTTAATGCATTCTCCTCAGAGGAAATGTTCACTATACTCACCAAACTTTGTCTACATGTTTTTGAAATGACAGTAAAAAGGGAATCATTAATTGTCTTGTATTTTTAAATTGCAGCTTCCAAACACTTAAAAAAAAATTCATACAGAGATCAAATCATTCTGAGGACATATGCATAGTTTCATGACCTTACAACACTGTATGATTAAAAGAAAATAAAAAAAAACTGTCAGACATCTCAACTCACTCTGTCCCTCTGTTTGAGCAATGTATGTGTGCTGACTGAGTGCATGTGTGTGTGAGTGTGTGTGTGTGAGTGGGGGATGGGCATGAGCTGAGTGGCAGACACAATGAGAGAGAGAGAGAGAGAGAGACTTAATCATCTCTTTAATCACCAGAAAAAAAAAGTATTTTAAATTGTTATTTTTTGTTGCTGTTGCTAACATTGCTGTTTTCATTACAGCTTAAGAAATCTCTTAGGCCTTATCCTTTTCTGACAGTTTCAGGAATTAAAAACAAAATTCTAAAAATACTTATTTGTGCTGCAAATAATAATTTCAACTCATTTGATACTGACCTATTCCATCCTGTGACATGACATGTATCTACATTTTTAAAATCTCATGGATGTAACAGTAAAACTGTTCAGTTCACAGATCAAGACTAAGCTTCTTTCACAAATGCTTATAAGTCATTAAAGGATTTAATAACACTGTAAAATAATGTCTAATTTGTTAACATTAGTAAATGCATTGGTAACACTTTATAATAACTGCACTCATTAGTAAATAGTCAGTTTATGCTTTATAAAGCCTTGTCCCAATATTAATAGTCAGTAGTAAGCAGTTTATAAATACAGCTATAAATAGCTTGTTCTTGGTTTATAAGCACATTTATTAAAAAGGAGAGTAATCTTTTCAGTTATCTTCCTATGAAAAATAAAAAAAATAAAAATAAACAAACAACAACACAGATTGATACAGAACTCAGAAATTTTATTGTGGATTTATGATAAAATCAGCATGTAAAAATGAATTCATACTCCTCCGAGAAGACATAAGTAGTTCACACCAAACTTTTTCAACATGATGCTAATATACTGAAGATGTTAAATTGCAAATGGGTTTAGGATACCTTAAATGGTGTGGCCATAGCGATTTATTAAAGTAACATAAAAAAATACAATAGTTATTTTACGATATCTTTAAAATTTTTCATTTCAACTCTTCATAATTTTTTATATATGTAGAAGTCATCATTTGAAGGAAGCACAGTAAGTTTCATAGCTTTATCATTTTCAAGAGCCAGCATAAAATTAAAACTATCATAACTTATAAATCAAGCTTGCAATTCTTAGTACCAATAATGGCCACCAGATGGAGCTATAGGATTACTTTTAAATAATTATTGTAGAAACGAGTATAATTTAAATCATTTATAGAAATCTTTCAAAGAAAAATAATATGAATTTTATGTATTTACTGATAAAATGACCCTCACTTAATTAGAATAACAAGTGAAGTATTGTGAACTGTATATTAAGAAATAATTCTTTATAGGCTTTATGGACAGATAAGTTTTGAGTGACTCTTGAAGGTTCAGCCCCACATCCTCTTTTACCACTGTTTAAAGAATTTATCTTACAGAACAGGTGCGAATGAATTTTGGATAGCTTGAATGGTTTTGTCGTGGTGATTTATTGAAATAACAGTAAAAAAGTAACCAGTAAATGTCTTTTTATTTTTTTAAAGTGCAGCTTCTAAACACTTCAAAAAAATGTACACATAGAAGACAAGTCATTCTGAGGAAATATGCATAGTTTCATGACTATACAACACTATATGGATGATAGAAAATTAAAAAACTATCAAACATCTGATGTAACTCTGTCCCTCTGTCACTGTGGGTAATGTGTGTGTGTGTGTGTGTAAGTGAATTAGGTGTGAAACTATCAGGGAGCATTTAGTCTCCAGCGCCAACATTTTACAGAACTGCCACTTTCCTGGAGTCTCCAGAATTACTCTGTGTCAGGTTCTGAGAGATCTAAGATTCAAAAAAATGATTTAATTAGAATACCATGAAGTATTGTGAAATACTATATATTAAGACTTTATATATAGGCTTTCTGAACAGATTAGAGTGACTCGTGAAGGACCAGCACCACCTCCTCTTGTCCGATGGTTTGAGGAATATATCTTCCAGAATCCGGGATTAAGATTTAGGAGCTCTTTTTTATTCCACCTCCTTTCCTGAAAGTCTGTCTTGCAGAATTGACTAAAAATTAATCTTCACATTAATTCCTAATTATTTTGCAATTCTTTTTGTCAGTTCTTCTTGACCTGTTTTTTTCTTCTTCTTTTCTGACCTCATGACCCAGTCAGCATTTTTTGTACAATGGCCAAGTCTTAACTTATCAATTTCTGTATTGCATTTGTGTTTGATATTTCTCACAGGCTTTACAGAGTTAAAACTCTTTTTTTAGCGCATTTCATCTGTAAAAGAAAACATGCCCAATAATTCTGCACACATGAATATAAGGAGTTTTTCTCTTCCAGCTTTCCTGGACTATTGTATAGCACTCATAAATGATTAAATAAAAAATAATGGTAGTTATTAAGATTGATATGGTTTGGAATTGGTAAAATGTGCTTGGAAAAAAATCACAATAAAACAATGTTTTAATGTTTAAGTTTGGAATATTAACTGACATGAATGCTATATAAATATTGTTCATGTTAACATAATGTTTAGAAATGAAATATTATTGTAAAGTGTCACTAAAGTTATATATATTGTTCTGTGAATGTGATTTTAAAGTCTTGATGATTCGGATTAACCCTTTAACTGCCATATCCTTTAAAACCTCACTGCCAGAGGGATATTGTGAATGCATGTGCCCGCTGGGCACAGTTTACCTGATGCCACCGGGGTGGCGATGGCATTGGTGGCTTGAGCCCGCCATCGCTGCTTGCAGCTATATTTAGGGCTCAAGCCTGGAGGGCGAGAGCCCTATTGTTTTCCTTAGGATTATTTTTTATTATTATTATTATTATTATTATTATTATTATTTTTTTCTAACGTTACGGGGGCTTTTGGGGCCCTTAACATGCTTAAAAAGTCTTGAAAATTGGCACACACATTGGAACCTGCGGCCATTAGGGCCGGGCAGAGACTGATACACGGGCGTGGCACAGGGGCTCTACAGCGCCCCCTGGAATATGGAGGGCCATATATCATACATACTTGTACGTAGACATACGAAACTCGGTACACATATAGAACTCATCAATACAAACAACTTTCGTATTGCATATCATAGGCTCCGCCCAACAGGAAGTTGGCTATTTAGGGTTTATTATTCATATTTGTCGTCAAAGTTGTGGGGGCTTTTGGAGTCCTTAACATACTCAAAAACTCTTGGAAATTTGCACACACCTTTGGATCTGTGGCCTTTAGGAGCCTGCAGAGGTTGGGACCCGGGCGTGGCACAGGGGCTCTACGGCGCCCCCTGGAACACAGTCATTAATATTGATGTATAGCTCACACATACTTACACGTATTAATATGAAACTCAGTACACATATAGATCTCATCGTGCCGAACAACTTGCGTATTGCATTTCATAGGCTCCGCCCAACAGGAAGTCAGCTATTTAGAGTTATGTAAAAAGCGCATGCTCTGGAATTTGATATACTTGTCATAGGTTTTTTACTCGATTGCCACCAAACTCGGTCAACATGATCTCAAGACATTGGGGATGAAAAATTGCCAGGGGATTTTTGATATCTCGAACGGTTTGCTCGTAGCGAGGCGTTTAATTTATGGCGAGAATTGAGAAACAGGAAGTGTCTAATACCATCCACATACATTTCCTAATTTTAATCAAACTTCATCAGATTATTCATTGTATGATGTCGATCGCATATATGTGACTATTAGGAGTCAAAGTTATAGCGCCACCAACTGGCAGCAGGAAGTGTGTCATTTTCAAAATGCTTTGAATTCAGCATCTTATTTTTTACTCGATTTGCTTCAAACTTCATCAGAATAATGTTAAAACACAGCCGATATAAATCTGCTGGGGGGATATTGATATCTAAAAATATTGTTGCCGTGGCAACATGTCAAACTGGAATACTTCTCAGGTGATTTTGAGGCATATAACATGCTTAGAATTTCATCAAACTCAGAACACATATCAGTATTAGTGACAGCTAGACACTGGCAAAAGTTCATAAGAGGGCGTGGAAGAGGCACTCTATAGCGCCACCTTTTGTCAAAAGTGAGGGGGTTAGTTTTAGCTACAGACACCAAACTCAGTACAAAAATTGTTCTTATCAAGACGGACAACTTTCTAATTCACAGTCATCAGCTACGACCAACAGGAAGTCGGCTATTTTGATTTGAATGTGGATTGTTTTTTACAGTTAGCTGTGAATTAATGCATACTGCTCAGAGGAGAGTAACACTATACACACCAAACTTGGTGTACATGTTGAAAAAACATTGAGGAACTTAAATTGTGAATGGGTTTTGGATAGCTTGGATGGTTTTGTCGTGGTGATTTTTTTAAATGACAATAAAGATGGAACTATTAATTTTCCTGCATTTTTAAATTCCAAACACTTCAAAACCTTTTTTCATACAGAAAAAAAGTTATTCTGAGTAAATATGCATAGTTTAATGACTTTACAACACTGTATGGATAACAGAAAATTAAAAAACTGTCAGACATCTCATCTCACTCTGTCCCTCTGTTTGAGTATTATGTGCTGAGACTTACATTGTCTGAGAGAAAATGCGCCCCTACAGGTTCAATTCCTGAAAGGGAAATTCGACTGAAAGGGAGGAGACTCTCTTTTAGTTTCATTTTTAAATCGGTTAAAATACAAATAAATACTTAGATTTAATTCACACTGACAAGCTAAACCAACATATATGATTATTACCGGTTCAGGGCTCATGGATAAATTATTTCTGGCCAGAGATACGTGAGAAATAGGAGAGATGAATCACCGCTGTGACCACGAGCGTCTGGAGTAAAGAGCTCAGAAAAAACGAATTTATTCCTGTTTTAAAGCTTTTAAAAATAAAGTATTGCAGCGATATCACACAATTCACCAATTAGAGCACACCAAGAGCTAAATTAAGATGTTTTTGAACTGTTTGTGTGAAAATGATATATTCGCGGCTGCCTATATCTGAAATCACTGCCTCTGATCAGCGCGCACAGTGTCACAAGTTCAAAACTAACGAATTTATTCTTGTTTAAGAGCTTTTTAAAATAAATTATTGCCATAAATGCACACAATACATCCATTATAACACAACACGAGCTAAATGCAGGTCTTTTGTGACCCGTTTAAGTGTGCAAGACTATTTGAAAGCGCGACTGGCAGAATAACATATATCTCTCGAGCTGCAGGATTCTGCCTTTCGTCGTAAGAACGAACACTTCAAGGACAAGATTATTTCAAAATACATAATTGCTTGGCTAATATAAACGAAAACAGCCACGTGAACATAAACTGTTGAGAAATAAATCTAAAGTGGATCTACTGGAATTTAATATTAAGTGACCGCATACCAGCTGCTTCTGTCTTCAATTTTAATCTATATAAAAAATTAAACTCATTCATCTTGGCTGCTTGTTTAATGTGTGTACGTATCTATTTATTATTTTGCTCTAACAAGACTTAATCTATATTTAATTAAATCAATTACATTTTATTTTACATTTTATTTTTCCATTTCTGCATCTAAACGCCTAAAAACTATTGTATACTATTGTTAGCAATTTCTTTATCGTCCAATTTATCCGGTGTACACGCTTTTATTTTCATAATAAACTTGTTTGTTAGATTATACACAGTTATAGTGGTCTATAATAAATATTGACAGGTTTTATTCAAGCTGTTTAGAATGATTGCCTTAGGCTAATTTTTTAAAATGTAAATCCAAAAAAAATAAAATAAATAAAAAACATTGGAAAACAATAACTTGTACTTTTTTATACATTTTGTATAGTTTCATAGTTTATGCATTATAGTTATAAAAACAAACGAATTTAGCCACTCACATAGAAATCTTAGGCCTTATCCTTTTCTGACAGTTTTAGGGATTTTTAAAAATCCTAAAAAACCTTATTTGTGCTGCAAATAATAATTTCAAACTAATTTGATACTGACCTCTGACATCCTGTGACATGATATTTATTTGAATTTACATAATCTCATGGATGTAACAGTAAATCTGTTCAGCTCACAGATCAAGACTAAGCTGTAATGCAAGCAGAACTTTCACAAATGCTTGTAGGTCAATAAAATCATTACAAAACACTTAAAAATCATTTAAGGGATTTGATAACACTGTAAAATAATGTCTAATTTGTTAACATTAGCAAATGCATTGATAACACTTTATAATAACTGCACTCATTAGTAAATAGTCAGTTCATGCTTTATAAAGCCTTGTCCCAATATTAATAGTCAGTAGTAAGCAGTTTATAAATACAGCTATAAATAGCTTGTTCTTGGTTTATAAGCACATTTATTAAAAAGGAGAATAAAGGGTCAGTTATCTTCCTATGAAAAAAAAAAAAAAAAACAAACAACACAGATTGATACAGAACTCAGAAATGTTATTGTGGATTTATGATAAACTCAGCCTGTAAATGAATTCATACTCCTCCAAGAAGACACAAGTAGTTCACACCAAACTTTTTTAACATGAAGCCAATATACTGAAGATGTTAAATTTCGAATGGGTTTAGGATACCTTAAATGGTGTGGCCATAGCGATTTATTAAAGTAACATAAAAAAAAAATACAATAGTTATTTTACTATATCTTTAAAATTTTTAATTCCAACTCTTCATAATTTTTTATATACGTAGAAGTCATCATTTGAAGGAAGCACAGTAAGTTTCATAGCTTTATCATTTTCAAGAGCCAGCATAAAATTAAAACTATCATAACATATAAATCAAGCTTGCAATTCTTAGTACCAATAATGGCCACCAGATGGCGCTATAGGATTACTTTTAAATAATTATTGTAGAAACAAGTATGATTTAAATCATTTATAGAAATCTTTCAAAGAAAAATAATATGAATTTTATGTATTTTACTGATAAAATGACCCTCACTTAATTAGAATAACAAGCTGAAGTATTGTGAACTGTATATTAAGAATAATTCTTTATAGGCTTTATGGACAAATACGTTTTGAGTGACTCTTGAAGGATCAGCACCACATCCTCTTTTACCACTGTTTAAAGAATGTATCTAACAGTACAGGTGCGGATGAATTTTGAATGGCTTGAATGGTCTTGTCGTGGTGATTTTTTGAAATAACAATAAAAAAGTAACCGGTAAATGTCTTTACTTTTTTTAAGTGCAGCTTCTAAACACTTCAAAAAAATGTACACATAGAAGACAAGTCATTCTGAGGAAATATGCATGGTTTCATGACTATACAACACTATATGGATGATAGAAAATTAAAAAACTATCATACATCTGATGTCACTCTGTCCCTCTGTCACTGTGGGTAATGTGTCTGTGTGTGTGTGTGTGTGTGTGTGTTAAGTGAATTAGGTGTGAAACTATCAGGGAGCATTTAGTCTCCAGCGCCAACATTTTACAGAACTGCCACTTTCCTGGAGTCTCAGAATTACAATGTGTCAGGTTCTGAGAGATCTAAGATTCCAAAAAATGATTTAATTAGAATACCATGAAGTATTGTGAAATACTATATATTAAGACTTTATATATAGGCTTTTTGAACAGATTAGAGTGACTTGTGAAAGACCAGCACCACCTCCTCTTGTCCGATGGTTTGAGGAATATATCTTCCAGAATCTGGGATTAAGATTTAGGAGCTCATTTTTATTCCACCTCCTTTCCTGAAAGTCTGTCTTGCAGAATTGACTAAAAATTAATCTTCACATTAATTCCTAATTATTTTGCAATTATTTTTGTCAGTTCTTCTTGACCTGTTTTTTTTTCTTCTTCTTCTTTTCTGACCTCATGACCCAGTCAGCATTTTTCTACAATGGTCAAGTCTTAACTTATCCATTTCTGTATTGCATTTGTGTTTGATATTTCTCATGGGTATTTCATAATTTTCGACTTTGAGTTAAAACAGTTTGAGTTAAAACTCTTTTTTATTGCATTTCATCTGTAAAAGAAAACATGCCCAATAATTCTGCACACATGAATATAAGGAGTTTTTCTCTTCCAGCTTTCCTTGACTATTGTTTAGCACTCATAAATGATTAAATAAAAAATAATGGTAGTTATTAAGATTGATATGGTTTGGAATTGGTAAAATGTGCTTGGAAAAAAATCACAATAAAACAATGTTTTAATGTTTAAGTTTGGAATATTAACTGACATGAATGAATGCTATATAAATATTGTTCATGTTAACATAATGTTTAGAAATGAAATATTAATGTAAAGTGTCACTAAAGTTATATATATTGTTCTGTGAATGTGATTTTAAAGTCTTGATGATTCGGATTAACCCTTTAACTGCCATATCCTTTAAAACCTCACTGCCAGAGGGATATTGTGAATGCATGTGCCCGCTGGGCACAGTTTACCTGATGCCACCGGGGTGGCGATGGCATTGGTGGCTTGAGCCCGCCATCGCTGCTTGCAGCTATATTTAGGGCTCAAGCCTGGAGGGCGAGAGCCCTATTGTTTTCCTTAGGATTATTTTTTATTATTATTATTATTATTATTATTATTATTATTTTTTTCTAACGTTACGGGGGCTTTTGGGGCCCTTAACATGCTTAAAAAGTCTTGAAAATTGGCACACACATTGGAACCTGCGGCCATTAGGGCCGGGCAGAGACTGATACACGGGCGTGGCACAGGGGCTCTACAGCGCCCCCTGGAATATGGAGGGCCATATATCATACATACTTGTACGTAGACATACGAAACTCGGTACACATATAGAACTCATCAATACAAACAACTTTCGTATTGCATATCATAGGCTCCGCCCAACAGGAAGTTGGCTATTTAGGGTTTATTATTCATATTTGTCGTCAAAGTTGTGGGGGCTTTTGGAGTCCTTAACATACTCAAAAACTCTTGGAAATTTGCACACACCTTTGGATCTGTGGCCTTTAGGAGCCTGCAGAGGTTGGGACCCGGGCGTGGCACAGGGGCTCTACGGCGCCCCCTGGAACACAGTCATTAATATTGATGTATAGCTCACACATACTTACACGTATTAATATGAAACTCAGTACACATATAGATCTCATCGTGCCGAACAACTTGCGTATTGCATGTCATAGGCTCCGCCCAACAGGAAGTCAGCTATTTAGAGTTATGTAAAAAGCGCATGCTCTGGAATTTGATATACTTGTCATAGGTTTTTTACTCGATTGCCACCAAACTCGGTCAACATGATCTCAAGACATTGGGGATGAAAAATTGCCAGGGGATTTTTGATATCTCGAACGGTTTGCTCGTAGCGAGGCGTTTAATTTATGGCGAGAATTGAGAAACAGGAAGTGTCTAATACCATCCACATACATTTCCTAATTTTAATCAAACTTCATCAGATTATTCATTGTATGATGTCGATCGCATATATGTGACTATTAGGAGTCAAAGTTATAGCGCCACCAACTGGCAGCAGGAAGTGTGTCATTTTCAAAATGCTTTGAATTCAGCATCTTATTTTTACTCGATTTGCTTCAAACTTCATCAGAATAATGTTAAAACACAGCCGATATAAATCTGCTGGGGGGATATTGATATCTAAAAATATTGTTGCCGTGGCAACATGTCAAACTGGAATACTTCTCAGGTGATTTTGAGGCATATAACATGCTTAGAATTTCATCAAACTCAGAACACATATCAGTATTAGTGACAGCTAGACACTGGCAAAAGTTCATAAGAGGGCGTGGAAGAGGCACTCTATAGCGCCACCTTTTGTCAAAAGTGAGGGGGTTAGTTTTAGCTACAGACACCAAACTCAGTACAAAAATTGTTCTTATCAAGACGGACAACTTTCTAATTCACAGTCATCAGCTACGACCAACAGGAAGTCGGCTATTTTGATTTGAATGTGGATTGTTTTTTACATTTAGCTGTGAATTAATGCATACTGCTCAGAGGAGAGTAACACTATACACACCAAACTTGGTGTACATGTTGAAAAAACATTGAGGAACTTAAATTGTGAATGGGTTTTGGATAGCTTGGATGGTTTTGTCGTGGTGATTTTTTTAAATGACAATAAAGATGGAACTATTAATTTTCCTGCATTTTTAAATTCCAAACACTTCAAAACCTTTTTTCATACAGAAAAAAAGTTATTCTGAGTAAATATGCATAGTTTAATGACTTTACAACACTGTATGGATAACAGAAAATTAAAAAACTGTCAGACATCTCATCTCACTCTGTCCCTCTGTTTGAGTATTATGTGCTGAGACTTACATTGTCTGAGAGAAAATGCGCCCCTACAGGTTCAATTCCTGAAAGGGAAATTCGACTGAAAGGGAGGAGACTCTCTTTTAGTTTCATTTTTAAATCGGTTAAAATACAAATAAATACTTAGATTTAATTCACACTGACAAGCTAAACCAACATATATGATTATTACCGGTTCAGGGCTCATGGATAAATTATTTCTGGCCAGAGATACGTGAGAAATAGGAGAGATGAATCACCGCTGTGATCACGAGCGTCTGGAGTAAAGAGCTCAGAAAAAACGAATTTATTCCTGTTTTAAAGCTTTTAAAAATAAAGTATTGCAGCGATATCACACAATTCACCAATTAGAGCACACCAAGAGCTAAATTAAGATGTTTTTGAACTGTTTGTGTGAAAATGATATATTCGCGGCTGCCTATATCTGAAATCACTGCCTCTGATCAGCGCGCACAGTGTCACAAGTTCAAAACTAACGAATTTATTCTTGTTTAAGAGCTTTTTAAAATAAATTATTGCCATAAATGCACACAATACATCCATTATAACACAACACGAGCTAAATGCAGGTCTTTTGTGACCCGTTTAAGTGTGCAAGACTATTTGAAAGCGCGACTGGCAGAATAACATATATCTCTCGAGCTGCAGGATTCTGCCTTTCGTCGTAAGAACGAACACTTCAAGGACAAGATTATTTCAAAATACATAATAGCTTGGCTAATATAAACGAAAACAGCCACGTGAACATAAACTGTTGAGAAATAAATCTAAAGTGGATCTACTGGAATTTAATATTAAGTGACCGCATACCAGCTGCTTCTGTCTTCAATTTTAATCTATATAAAAAATTAAACTCATTCATCTTGGCTGCTTGTTTAATGTGTGTACGTATCTATTTATTATTTTGCTCTAACAAGACTTAATCTATATTTAATTAAATCAATTACATTTTATTTTACATTTTATTTTTCCATTTCTGCATCTAAACGCCTAAAAACTATTGTATACTATTGTTAGCAATTTCTTTATCGTCCAATTTATCCGGTGTACACGCTTTTATTTTCATAATAAACTTGTTTGTTAGATTATACACAGTTATAGTGGTCTATAATAAATATTGACAGGTTTTATTCAAGCTGTTTAGAATGATTGCCTTAGGCTAATTTTTTAAAATGTAAATCCAAAAAAAAAATAAATAAATAAATAAAAAACATTGGAAAACAATAACTTGTACTTTTTTATACATTTTGTATAGTTTCATAGTTTATGCATTATAGTTATAAAAACAAACAAATTTAGCCACTCACATAGAAATCTTAGGCCTTATCCTTTTCTGACAGTTTTAGGGATTTTTAAAAATCCTAAAAAACCTTATTTGTGCTGCAAATAATAATTTCAAACTAATTTGATACTGACCTCTGACATCCTGTGACATGATATTTATTTGAATTTACATAATCTCATGGATGTAACAGTAAATCTGTTCAGCTCACAGATCAAGACTAAGCTGTAATGCAAGCAGAACTTTCACAAATGCTTGTAGGTCAATAAAATCATTACAAAACACTTAAAAATCATTTAAGGGATTTGATAACACTGTAAAATAATGTCTAATTTGTTAACATTAGCAAATGCATTGATAACACTTTATAATAACTGCACTCATTAGTAAATAGTCAGTTCATGCTTTATAAAGCCTTGTCCCAATATTAATAGTCAGTAGTAAGCAGTTTATAAATACAGCTATAAATAGCTTGTTCTTGGTTTATAAGCACATTTATTAAAAAGGAGAATAAAGGGTCAGTTATCTTCCTATGAAAAAAAAAATTAAAAAAAATAAACAAACAACACAGATTGATACAGAACTCAGAAATGTTATTGTGGATTTATGATAAACTCAGCCTGTAAATGAATTCATACTCCTCCAAGAAGACACAAGTAGTTCACACCAAACTTTTTTAACATGAAGCCAATATACTGAAGATGTTAAATTTCGAATGGGTTTAGGATACCTTAAATGGTGTGGCCATAGCGATTTATTAAAGTAACATAAAAAAATACAATAGTTATTTTACTATATCTTTAAAATTTTTAATTCCAACTCTTCATAATTTTTTATATACGTAGAAGTCATCATTTGAAGGAAGCACAGTAAGTTTCATAGCTTTATCATTTTCAAGAGCCAGCATAAAATTAAAACTATCATAACATATAAATCAAGCTTGCAATTCTTAGTACCAATAATGGCCACCAGATGGCGCTATAGGATTACTTTTAAATAATTATTGTAGAAACAAGTATGATTTAAATCATTTATAGTAATCTTTCAAAGAAAAATAATATGAATTTTATGTATTTTACTGATAAAATGACCCTCACTTAATTAGAATAACAAGCTGAAGTATTGTGAACTGTATATTAAGAATAATTCTTTATAGGCTTTATGGACAAATACGTTTTGAGTGACTCTTGAAGGATCAGCACCACATCCTCTTTTACCACTGTTTAAAGAATGTATCTAACAGTACAGGTGCGGATGAATTTTGAATGGCTTGAATGGTCTTGTCGTGGTGATTTTTTGAAATAACAATAAAAAAGTAACCGGTAAATGTCTTTACTTTTTTTAAGTGCAGCTTCTAAACACTTCAAAAAAATGTACACATAGAAGACAAGTCATTCTGAGGAAATATGCATGGTTTCATGACTATACAACACTATATGGATGATAGAAAATTAAAAAACTATCATACATCTGATGTCACTCTGTCCCTCTGTCACTGTGGGTAATGTGTCTGTGTGTGTGTGTGTGTGTGTGTGTGTGTGTGTGTGTTAAGTGAATTAGGTGTGAAACTATCAGGGAGCATTTAGTCTCCATCGCCAACATTTTACAAAACTGCCACTTTCCTGGAGTCTCAGAATTACAATGTGTCACGTTCTGAGAGATCTAAGATTCCAAAAAATGATTTAATTAGAATACCATGAAGTATTGTGAAATACTATATATTAAGACTTTATATATAGGCTTTTTGAACAGATTAGAGTGACTTGTGAAGGACCAGCACCACCTCCTCTTGTCCGATGGTTTGAGGAATATATCTTCCAGAATCCGGGATTAAGATTTAGGAGCTCATTTTTATTCCACCTCCTTTCCTGAAAGTCTGTCTTGCAGAATTGACTAAAAATTAATCTTCACATTAATTCCTAATTATTTTGCAATTATTTTTGTCAGTTCTTCTTGACCTGTTTTTTTTCTTCTTCTTCTTTTCTGACCTCATGACCCAGTCAGCATTTTTCTACAATGGTCAAGTCTTAACTTATCCATTTCTGTATTGCATTTGTGTTTGATATTTCTCATGGGTATTTCATAATTTTCGACTTTGAGTTAAAACAGTTTGAGTTAAAACTCTTTTTTATTGCATTTCATCTGTAAAAGAAAACATGCCCAATAATTCTGCACACATGAATATAAGGAGTTTTTCTCTTCCAGCTTTCCTGGACTATTGTATAGCACTCATAAATGATTAAATAAAAAATAATGGTAGTTATTAAGATTGATATGGTTTGGAATTGGTAAAATGTGCTTGGAAAAAAATCACAAAAAAACAATGTTTTAATGTTTAAGGTGAGACACTGCAGGCAAAAACACAGTTTTTTCAAGCACCTGTCAATTTTGAGATTTTGGGCTTTTTGGTTTTTCATAAAGTGCTTTTTCAAACTAGTGGAAGGAAAACATCCAAAAGACACTTTTAAGTGTTTCTTTTATAGCACTTTATCTGTTTGTGTCAATAGATTTCAATTACAATACATATTTTTAAAGGCCGTTTTCTCAAAATGAGTTTTTTCTTCAACACTGACCCATAAATCTCCACTTCAGTAGCACTTACACACACCAAACTTGACATTTTTATTCCTGTCTATATTCTGAAAGTTTTTACAGAGGGATTTGTTCATATTTATTTTCCTTGGTTATAAACAACATTTTATTCCCCCCAAAATTGTGAAAATATATTGTTTTCTGGCTGTTCAGAGTATTTTCTGAATTATGGAGTGACAAAAAATGATAACCAGAATTCCCTCTGTAAAAACATTTGACTCTAATATGTAAAAAAAAATTTACAAAAATTTTGAAACTGACTTCATCTAGTGTTCAGATTTTTGTACTAGACATTAATGCAAATTAGCACATATTTCATTAAATAATGCCTCATTTGCATATTTAAACATAACATTTTTGAAAACTTGTAATACAAAAAATGTTTGCAATAATCAATGTAATCAATCAACTGGGTAAGTAAGGTGATAACTATTAGTTATTTTTTTTGCCCTATTCACCTGCAGTGTCTCGCCTTAAGTTTGGAATATTAACTGACATGAATGAATGCTATATAAATATTGTTCATGTTAACATAATGTTTAGAAATGAAATATTATTGTAAAGTGTCACTAAAGTTATATATATTGTTCTGTGAATGTGATTTTAAAGTCTTGATGATTCTGATTAACCCTTTAACTGCCTTATCCTTTAAAACCTCACTGCCAGAGGGATATTGTGAATGCATGTGCCCGCTGGGCACAGTTTACCTGATGCCACCGGGGTGGCGATGGCATTGGTGGCTTGAGCCCGCCATCGCTGCTTGCAGCTATATTTATTATTTATTCTTCTAATTTTTTTCCAAGGTTTCGGGGGCTTTTGGGGTCCTTAACATGCTTAAAAAGTCTTGAAAATTGGCACACACATTGGAACCTGCGGCCATTAGGGCCGGGCAGAGACTTATACACGGGCGTGGCACAGGGGCTCTACAGCGCCCCCTGGAATACTGAGGGCCATATATCATACATACTTGCACGTAGACACACGAAACTCGGTAAACATGTAGATCTCATCAAACCAAACAACTTTCGTACTGCATGTCATAGGCTCCGCCCAACAGGAAGTTGGCTATTTACAGTTTAGTATTCATATTTTTCGTCAAAGTTGTGGGGGCTTTTGGGGTCCTTAACATACTCAAAAACTCTTGAAAATTTGCGCACACTTTGGAATCTGTGGCCTTTACGAGCCTCCAAAAGCTGGGACCCGGGCGTGGCACAGGGGCTCTACGGCGCCCCCTGGATCACAGTCAGAAATGTTGATGTATAGCTCACACATACTTGCCAATATTCATATGAAACTCAGTACACATATAGATCTCATCGTGCCGAACAACTTTCATATTGAATATCATAGGCTCCGCCCAACAGGAAGTCAGCTATTTAGAGTTATGTAAAAAGCGCATGCTCTGGAATTTGAAATACTTGTCATAGGTTTTTTACTCAATTGCCGCCAAACTCGGTCAACATGATCTCAAGACATTGGGGATGAAAAATTGCCAGGGGATTTTTGATATCTCGAACGGTTTGCTCGTGGCGAGGCTTTGAAATTATGGCGAGAAATGAGGAACAGGAAGTGTCTAATACTATCCACATACATTTCCTAATTTTAATCAAACTTCATCAGATTATTCATTGTATGATGTCGATCGCATATATGTGACTATTAGGAGTCAAAGTTATAGCGCCACCAACTGGCAGCAGGAAGTGTGTCATTTTCAAAATGCTTTGAATTCAGCATCTTATTTTTACTCGATTTGCTTCAAACTTCATCAGAATAATGTTAAAACACAGCCGATATAAATCTGCAAGGGGGATATTGATACCTAAAAATATTGTTGCCGTGGCAACATGTCAAACTGGAATACTTCTCAGGTGATTTTGAGGCATATAACATACTTAGAATTTCATCAAACTCAGAACACATATCAGTATTAGTGACAGCTAGACACTGGCACAATTTCATAAGAGGGCGTGGAAGAGGCACTCTATAGCGCCACCTTTTGTCAAAAGTGGGGGGGTTAGTTTTAGCTACAGACACCAAACTCAGTACAAAAATTGTTCTTATCAAGACGGACAACTTTCTAATTCACAGTCATCAGCTACGACCAACAGGAAGTCGGCTATTTTGATTTGAATGTGGATTGTTTTTTACATTTAGCTGTGAATTAATGCATACTGCTAAGAGAAGAGTAACACTATACACACCAAACTTTGTCTACATGTTGAAAAAACATTGAGGAACTTAAATTGTGAATGGGTTTTGGATAGCTTGGATGGTTTTGTCGTGGTGATTTTTTTTAAATGACAGTAAAGATGGAATTATTAATTTTCCTGCATTTTTAAATTCCAAACACTTCAAAACCTTTTTTCATACAGAAAAAAAGTTATTCTGAGTAAATATGCATAGTTTCATGACTTTACAACACTGTATGGATAACAGAAAATTAAAAAACTGTCAGACATCTCATCTCACTCTGTCCATCTGTTTGAGTGTGTGTGCTTAGACTTCCATTGTCTGAGAGAAATAGCGCCCCTACAGGTGCAGTTACCGGACTAAAAAAGGGAGGAGACTGTCTTTTGGTTTCACTTTTAAATCGGTTAAAATACAAATAAATACTTGGATTTAATTCACACTGACAAGCTAAACCAACATATATGATTATTATCAGGTCAGGGCTCATTAATAATTGATGTGTGGTCAGTGATACGTGAGAAACACGAGAGATGAATCACTGCTCTGAGCACCAGCGTGTGGAATGGCGAGCTCAGAAAAAACGAGTTTATTCTTGTTTTATAGCTATTAAAAATAAAGTATTGCAGCGATATCACACAATTCAGCAATTAGAGCACACCAAGAGCTAAATTAAGATGTTTTTGAACTGTTTGTGTGAAAATGAAATATTCGCGGCTGCCTATCTGAAATCACTGCCTCCGATCAGCGCGCACAGTGTCACAAGTTCAAAACTAACGAATGTATTCTTGTTTAAGAGCTTTTTAAAATAAATTATTGCCATAAATGCACACAATACATCCATTATAACACAACACGAGCTAAATGCAGGTGGTTGTGACCCGTTTATGTGTGCAAGACTGTTTGAAAGCGCGACTGGCAGAATAACATATCTCTCGAGCTGCAGGATTCTGCCTTTCGTCGTAAGAACGAACACATCACGGACAAGATTATTTCAAAATACATAATAGCTTGGCTAATATAAACGAAAACAGCCACGTGAACATAAACTGTTGAGAAATAAATCTGAAGTGGATCTACTGGATTTTAATATGAAGTGACCGCATATACCAGCTGCTTCTGTCTTCAATTTTAATCTATATAAAAAATTAAACTCATTCATCTTGGCTGCTTTTTTAATGTGTGTACGTATTTATTTATTATTTTGCTCTAACAAGACTTAATCTATATTTAATTAAATCAATTACATTTTATTTTACATTTGATTTTTCCATTTCTGCATCTAAACGCCTAAAAACCTAAAACATGCTCTATTATACTATTGTTAGCAATTTCTTTATCGTTCAATTTATCTGGTGTACACGCTTTTATTTTCATAATAAACTTGTTTGTTAGATTATACACAGTTATAGTGGTCTATAATAAATATTGACAGGTTTTATTCAAGCTGTTTAGAATGAATGCAGTAGGCTAATTTTTTAAAATGTAAATCCAAAAAAAAAAAAAAAAAAAAAATTAAATAAATAAAAAACATTGGGAAAGAATAACTTGTACTTTTTTATACATTTTGTATAGTTTCATAGTTTATGCATTATAGTTATAAAAACAAACAAATTTAGCCACTCACATAGAAATCTTGGGCCTTATCCTTTTCTGACAGTTTTAGGGATTTTTAAAAATCCTAAAAAACCTTATTTGTGCTGCATATAATAATTTCAAACTAATTTGATACTGACCTCTGACATCCTGTGACATGATATTTATTTGAATTTACAGAATCTCATGGATGTAACAGTAAATCTGTTCAGCTCACAGATCAAGACTAAGCTGTAATACAAGCAGAACTTTCACAAATGCTTGTAGGCCAATAAAATCATTACAAAACACTTACAAATCATTTAAGGGATTTGATAACACTGTAAAATAATATTTAATTTGTTAACATTAGCAAATGCATTGATAACACTTTATAATAACTTCACTCATTTGTAAATAGTCAGTTCATGCTTCATAAAGCCTTGTCCCAATATTAATAGTCAGTAGTAAGCAGTTTATAAATACAGCTATAAATAGCTTGTTCTTGGTTTATAAGCACATTTATTAAAAAGGAGAGTAAAGGGTCAATTATCTTCCTATGAAAAATGAAAATAAACAAACAACAACACAGATTGATACAGAACTCAGAAATGTTATTGTGGATTTATGATAAACTCAGCCTGTAAATGAATTCATTCTCCTCCAAGAAGACACAAGTAGTTCACACCAAACTTTTTTAACATGAAGCCAATATACTGAAGATGTTAAATTGCGAATGGGTTTAGGATACCTTAAATGGAGTGGCCATAGCGATTTATTAAAGTAACATAAAAAATACAATAGTTATTTTACTATATCTTTAAAATTTTTAATTCCAACTCTTCATAATTTTTTATATACGTAGAAGTCATCATTTGAAGGAAGCACAGTAAGTTTCATAGCTTTATCATTTTCAAGAGCCAGCATAAAATTAAAACTATCATAACATATAAATCAAGCTTGCAATTCTTAGTACCAATAATGGCCACCAGATGGAGCTATAGGATTACTTTTAAATAATTATTGTAGAAACAAGTATGATTTAAATCATTTATAGAAATTTTTCAAAGAAAAATAATATGAATTTTATGTATTTTACTGATAAAATGACCCTCACTTAATTAGAATAACAAGCTGAAGTATTGTGAACTGTATATTAAGAATAATTCTTTATAGGCTTTATGGACAGATACGTTTTGAGTGACTCTTGAAGGATCAGCACCACATCCTCTTTTACCACTGTTTAAAGAATGTATCTTACAGAACAGGTGCGGATGAATTTTGAATGGCTTGAATGGTTTTGTCGTGGTGATTTTTTGAAATAACAGTAAAAAAGTAACCAGTAAATGTCTTTTATTTTTTTAAGTGCAGCTTCTAAACGCTTCAAAAAAATGTACACATAGAAGACAAGTCATTCTGAGGAAATATGCATGGTTTCATGACTATACAACACTATATGGATGATAGAAAATTAAAAAACTATCATACATCTGATGTCACTCTGTCCCTCTGTCACTGTGGGTAATGTGTGTTTGTGTGTGTGTTAAGTGAATTAGGTGTGAAACTATCAGGGAGCATTTAGTCTCCAGTGCCAACATTTTACAGAACTGCCACTTTCCTGGAGTCTCAGAATTACAATGTGTCAGGTTCTGAGAAATCAAAGATTCCAAAAAATGATTTAATTAGAATACCATGAAGTATTGTGAAATACTATATATTAAGACTTTATATATAGGCTTTATGAACAGATTGGAGTGACTCGTGAAGGACCAGCACCACATCCTCTTGTCCGATGGTTTGAGGAATATATCTTCCAGAATCCGGGATTAAGATTTAGGAGCTCATTTTTATTCCACCTCCTTTCCTGAAAGTCTGTCTTGCAGAATTTACTAAAAATTAATCTTCACATTAATTCCTAATTATTTTGCAATTATTTTTGTCAGTTCTTCTTGACCTGTTTTTTTTTCTTCTTCTTTTCTGACCTCATGACCCAGTCAGCATTTTTGTACAATGGTCACGTCTTAACTTATCTATTTCTGTATTGCATTTGTGTTTGATATTTCTCATGGGTATTTCATAATTTTCGACTTTGAGTTAAAACAGTTTGAGTTAAAACTCTTTTTTAGCGCATTTCATCTGTAAAAGAAAACATGCCTAATAATTATGCACATGAATATAAGGAGTTTTTCTCTTCCAGCTTTCCTGGACTATTGTATAGCACTCATAAATGATTAAATAAAAAATAATGGTAGTTATTAAGATTGATATGGTTTGGAATTGGTAAAATGTGCTTGGAAAAAAAATCACAATAAAACAATGTTTTAATGTTTAAGTTTGGAATAATAACTGACATGAATGAATGCTATATAAATATTGTTCATGTTAACATAATGTTTATAAATGAAATCTTATTGTAAAGTGTTACTAAATATATACATATATAAATATATATATATATTTATATATATATATATATATATATATATATATATATATATTGTTCTGTGAATGTGATTTTAAAGTCTAGATGATTCGGATTAACCCTTTAACCGCCATATCCTTTAAAACCTCACTGCCAGAGGGATATTGTGAATGCATGTGCCCGCTGGCCACAGTTTACCTGATGCCACCGGGGTGGCGATGGCATTGGTGGCTTGAGCCCGCCATCGCTGCTTGCAGCTATATTTATTATTATTATTATTATTATTATTTTTTTTTTCCAACGTCTCGGGGGCTTTTGGGGCCCTTAACGTGCTTAAAAAGTCTTGAAAATTGGCACACAGATTGGAACCTGCGGCCATTAGGGCCGGGCAGAGACTGATACACGGGCGTGGCACAGGGGCTCTACAGCGCCCCCTGGAATATGGAGGGCCATATATCATACACTCTTGCTCGTAGACGTATGAAACTCGGTACACATATAAATCTCATCAATCCAAACAACTTTTGTATTGCATATCATAGGCTCCGCCCAACAGGAAGTTGGCTATTTAGGGTTTAGTATTCAAATTTTTCGTCAAAGTTGTGGGTGCTTTTGGGGTCCTTAACATACTCAAAAACTCTTGAAAATTTGCGCACAGTTTCGAATCTGTGGCCTTTAGGAGCCTGCAGAGGCTGGGACCCGGGCGTGGCACAGGGGCTCTACGGCGCCCCCTGGAACACAGTCAGAAATGTTGATGTATAGCTCACACATACTTGCACATATTCATATGAAACTCAGTACACATATAGATCTCATCGTGCCGAACAACTTTCATATTGCTTGTCATAGGCTCCACCCAACAGGAAGTCAGCTATTTAGAGTTATGTAAAAAGCACATGCTCTGGAATTTGAAATACTTGTCATAGGTTTTTTTCTGGATTGCCGCCAAACTCGGTCAACATGATCTCAAGACACTGGGGATGAAAAATTGCCAGGGGATTTTTGATATCTCAAACGGTTTGCTCGTGGCGAGGCGTTGAAATTATGGCGAGAAATGAGAAACAGGAAATGTCTAATACCATCCACATACATTTCCTGATTTTAATCAAACTTCATCAGATTATTCGTTGTATGATGTCTATCGCATATATGTGACTATTAGGAGTCAAAGTTATAGCGCCACCAACTGGCAGAAGGAAGTGTGTCATTTTCAAAATGATTTGAATTCAGCATCTTATTATTACTCGATTTGCTTCAAACTTCATCAGAATAATGTTAAAACACAGCTGATATAAATCTGCAAGGGGGATATTGATATCTAAAAAATTGTTGCTGTGGCAACATGTCAAACTGGAATACTTCTCAGGTGATTTTGAGGCAAATAACATACTTAGAATTTCACAAAACTCTGAACACACATCAGTATTTCTGATAGGAACTTAAATTGTGAATGGATTTTGGATAGCTTGAATGGTTTTGCCGTGGTGATTTTTTTAAATGACCTTACAAAGGGAATCATTATTGTATTTTTAAATTGCAGCTTCCAAACACGTCAAAGAATTTTTTCATACAGATGAAAAAGTCATTCTGAGGAAATATGCATAGTTTCACGACTTTACAACACTGTATGGATAACAGAAAATTAAAAAACTGTCAGACATCTCATCTCACTCTGTCCCTCTGTTTGAGTATATGTGCTTCAGACTTCCATTGTCTGAGAGAAATAGCGCCCCTACAGGTTCAATTCCCGGACTTTTACTTTCACTTTTAAATCGGTTAAAAATACAAACAAATACTTAGATTTAATTCACACTGACAAGCTAAACCAACATATCTGATTATTACCGGTTCAGGGCTCATGGATCAATTATTTCTGGCGATACGTGAGAAATAGGAGAGATGAATCACCGCTGTGATCACGAGCGTCTGGAGTAAAGAGCTCAGAGAAAACGAATTTATTCCTGTTTTAAAGCTTTTAAAAATAAATTATTACAGCGATATCACACAATCAACCAATTAGAACACACCAAGAGCTAAATTAAGATGTTTTTGAACTGTTTGTGTGAAAATGAAATATTTGTGGCTGCCTATCTGAAATCACCGCCTCCGATCAGCGCGTACAGTGTCGAGCTCAAAACAAACGAATTTATTCTTGTTTAAGAG
This sequence comes from Carassius gibelio, assembly GCF_023724105.1. Lineage (NCBI taxonomy): Eukaryota > Metazoa > Chordata > Actinopteri > Cypriniformes > Cyprinidae > Carassius > Carassius gibelio. The sequence goes on from NC_068411.1 coordinate 28,158,537, forward strand.
CTTTTTTAAATAAAATATTACCACAAATGCACACAATAAACCCATTGTAACACTACAAGAGCTAAATGCAGGTGTTTGTGACCTGTTTAAGTGTGCAAGACTATTTGAAAGCGCGACTGGCAGAATAACATATCTCTTGAGCTGCAGGTTTCTGTCTTTCGTCGTACGAACGAACACATCACGGACAAGATTATTTCAAAATACATAATAGCTTGGCGAATATAAACGAAAACAGCCACGTGAACATAAACTGGATCTACTGGATTTGAATATTAAAGTGACCACATTTACCACTTGCTTCTGTCTTCAATTTTAATCTATATAAAAAAGGAAACTCATTCGACTTGGCTGCTTTTTTAATGTGTGCGTATTTATCTATTTACCTTTTTATACATTTTGTATAATTTCATAGTTTGTGTATTACAATTATAAAAACAAAAATAAATTTAGCCACTCACATAGAAATAGCTTAGGCCTTAACCTTTTTCTGACAGTTTTAGGGATTTTTAAAAATCCTACAAAAACCTTATTTGTGCTGCAAATAATAATTTCAAACTCATTTGATACTGACCTATGACATCCTGTGACATTATATTTATTTTAATTTACATAATCTCATGGATGTAACAGTAAATCTGTTCAGCTCACAGATCAATACTAAGCTGTAATGCAAGCAGAACTTTCACAAATGCTTATGAGTCATTTAAGGATTTGATAACACTGTAAAATAATGTCTAATTTGTTAACATTAGCAAATTCATTGATAACACTTTATAATAACTGCACTCATTAGTAAATAGTCAGTTCATGCTTTATAAAGCCTTGTCCCAATATTAATAGTCAGTAGTAAGCAGTTTATAAATACAGCTATAAATAGCTTGTCCTTGGTTTATAAGCACATTTATTAAAAAGGAGAGTAAGTTATCTTCCTATGAAAAATAAAAGATAAAAATAAACAAACAACAACACAGATTGATACAGAACTCAGAAATTTTATTGTGGATTTATGATAAAATCAGCCTGCAAATGAATTCATACTCCTACTCATACTACTCCATACTCCTTTTTCAACATTATGCCAATATACTGAGATGTTAAATTGTGAATGGGTTTAGGATAGCTTAAATGGTGTTGCCATAGAGATTTATTAAAGTAACATAAAAAAAATACAATAGTTATTTTACTATATCTTTAACATCCTTCATTCCAACTCTTCATCAATTTTTCATTCTAAATCTTCATAATTTTTTATATAAGTAGAAGTCCTCATTTGAAGGAAGCACAGTAAGTTTCATAGCTTTATCACTTTCAAGAGCCAGCATAAAATTTAAACTATCATAACTTATAAATCAAGCTTGCAATTCTTAGTACCTATAATGGCCACCAAAGGGAGCTATAGGATTATTTTTAAATAATTATTGTAGAAACGAGTATGATTTAAATAATTTATAAAAATCTTTCAAATAAAATAATATGTATTTTAGGAATTTTACTGATAAAATGACCCTCACTTAATTAGAATAACAAGCTGAAGTATTGTGAACTGTATATTAAGAATAATTCTTTATAGGCTTTATGGATAGATACGTTTTGAGTGACTCTTGAAGGATCAGCACCACATCCTCTTTTACCACTGTTTAAAGAATTTATCTTAAAGAACAGGTGTGAATGAATTTTGGATAGCTTGAATGGTTTTGTCGTGGTGATTTTTTGAAATAATAGTAAAAAAGGAACCAGTAAATGTCTTTTTATTTTTTTAAAGTGCAGCTTCTAAACACTTAAAAAAATTTACACATAAAAGACAAGTCATTCTGAGGCATATTTCCTCAGAATGACTGGTCTCATGACAATAGTTTCATGACTATACAACACTATATGGATGATAGAAAATAAAAAAACTATCATACATCTAATGTCACTCAGTCCCACTGTCACTGTGGGTAGTGTGTGTGTGTGTGTGTGTGTTTGTGTGTGTGTTAAGTGAATTAGGTGTGAAACTATCAGGGAGCATTTAGTCTCCAGCGCCAACATTTTACAGAACTGCCACTTTCCTGGAGTCTCCAGAATTACTCGGTGTCCGGCTCTGAGAGACTTAAGATCCCAAAAAATGATTTAATTAGAATACCATGAAGTATTGTGAAATACTATATATTAAGGCTTTATATATAGGCTTTATGAACAGATTAGAGTGACTCGTGAAGGACCAGCACCACCTCCTCTTGTTCGATGGTTTGAGGAGTATATCTTCCAGAATCCAGGATTAAGATTTAAGAGCTCATTTTTATTCCACCTCCTTTCCTGAAAGTCTGTCTTGCAGAATTGACAAAAAATTAATCTTCACATTATTTCCTAATTATTTTGCAATTCTTTTTGTCAGTTCTTCTTGACCTGTTTTTCTCTTCCAGCTTTCCTGGACTATTGTATAGCACTCATAAATGATTAAATAAAAAATAATGGTAGTTATTAAGATTGATATGGTTTGGAATTGGTAAAAAATGCTTGGAAAAAAATCACAATAAAACAATGTTTTAATGTTTAAGTTTGGAATATTAACTGACGTGAATGAATGCTATATAAACATTGTTCATGTTAACATAATGTTTATGAATGGAATCTTATTGTAAAGTGTTACTAAAGTTATATATATATATATATTGTTCTGTGAATGTGATTTTAAAGTCTAGATGATTCGGATTAACCCTTTAACTGCCATATCCTTTAAAACCTCACTGCCAGAGGGATATTGTGAATGCATGTGCCCGCTGGGCACAGTTTACCTGATGCCACCGGGGTGGCGATGGCATTGGTGGCTTGAGCCCGCCATCGCTGCTTGCAGCTATATTTAGGGCTCAAGCCCAAAGGGCGAGAGGCCTATTGTTTTCCTTAGGATTATTTTTTATTATTATTATTATTATTATTATTATTATTATTATTTTTTTCCAACGTCTCGGGGGCTTTTGGGGCCCTTAACGTGCTTAAAAAGTCTTGAAAATTGGCACACAGATTGGAACCTGCGGCCATTAGGGCCGGGCAGAGACTGATACACGGGCGTGGCACAGGGGCTCTACAGCGCCCCCTGGAATATGGAGGGCCATATATCATACATTCTTGCTCGTAGACGTATGAAACTCGGTACACATATAAATCTCATCAATCCAAACAACTTTTGTATTGCATATCATAGGCTCCGCCCAACAGGAAGTTGGCTATTTAGGGTTTAGTATTCAAATTTTTCGTCAAAGTTGTGGGGGCTTTTGGGGTCCTTAACATACTCAAAAACTCTTGAAAATTTGCGCACACTTTGGAATCTGTGGCCTTTAGGAGCCTGCAGAGGCTGGGACCCGGGCGTGGCACAGGGGCTCTACGGCGCCCCCTGGAACACAGTCAGAAATGTTGATGTATAGCTCACACATACTTGCACATATTCATATGAAACTCAGTACACATATAGATCTCATCGTGCCGAACAACTTTCGTATTGCATGTCATAGGCTCCGCCCATCAGGAAGTCAGCTATTTAGAGTTATGTAAAAAGCGCATGCTCTGGAATTTGAAATACTTGTCATAGGTTTTTTTCTCGATTGCCGCCAAACTCGGTCAACGTGATCTCAAGACACTGGGGATGAAAAATTGCCAGGGGATTTTTGATATCTCGAACGGTTTGCTCGTGGCGAGGCGTTGAAATTATGGCGAGAAATGAGAAACAGGAAGTGTCTAATACCGTCCACATACATTTCCTGATTTTAATCAAACTTCATCAGATTATTCGTTGTATGATGTCGATCGCATATATGTGACTATTAGGAGTCAAAGTTATAGCGCCACCAACTGGCAGAAGGAAGTGTGTCATTTTCAAAATGATTTGAATTCAGCATCTTATTATTACTCGATTTGCTTCAAACTTCATCAGAATAATGTTAAAACACAGCCGATATAAATCTGCAAGGGGGATATTGATATCTAAAAAATTGTTGGCGTGGCAACATGTCAAACTGGAATACTTCTCAGGTGATTTTGAGGCAAATAACATACTTAGAATTTCACAAAACTCTGAACACACATCAGTATTTCTGAAAGGAACTTAAATTGTGAATGGATTTTGGATAGCTTGAATGGTTTTGCCATGGTGATTTTTTGAAATGACCTTACAAAGGGAATCATTATTGTATTTTTAAATTGCAGCTCCCAAACACGTCAAATAATTTTTTCATAGAGATGAAAAAGTCATTCTGAGGAAATATGCATAGTTTCACGACTTTACAACACTGTATGGATAACAGAAAATTAAAAAACTGTCAGACATCTCATCTCACTCTGTCCCTCTGTTTGAGTGTGTGTGCTTAGACTTCCATTGACTGAGAGAAATAGCGCCCCTACAGGTTCAATTCCCGGACTTTTACTTTCACTTTTAAATCGGTTAAAAATACAAACAAATACTTAGATTTAATTCACACTGACAAGCTAAACCAACATATCTGATTATTACCGGTTCAGGGCTCATGGATAAATTATTTCTGGCCAGAGATACGTGAGAAATAGGAGAGATGAATCACCGCTGTGATCAAGAGCGTCTGGAGTAAAGAGCTCAGAGAAAACGAATTTATTCCTGTTTTAAAGCTTTTAAAAATAAATTATTACAGCGATATCACACAATCAACCAATTAGAACACACCAAGAGCTAAATTCAGATGTTTTTGAACTGTTTGTGTGAAAATGAAATATTTGTGGCTGCCTATCTGAAATCACCGCCTCCGATCAGCGCGTACAGTGTCCAGCTCAAAACAAACGAATTTATTCTTGTTTAAGAGCTTTTTTAAATAAAATATTACCACAAATGCACACAATAAACCCATTGTAACACAACAAGAGCTAAATGCAGGTGTTTGTGACCTGTTTAAGTGTGCAAGACTATTTGAATGCGCGACTGGCAGAATAACATGTATCTCTGGAGCTGCAGGATTCTGGCTTTCGTCGTACGAACGAACACATCACGGACAAGATTATTTCAAAACACATAATAGCTTGGCGAATATAAACGAAAACAGCCACGTGAACATAAACTGGATCTACTGGATTTGAATATTAAAGTGACCACATTTACCACTTGTTTCTGTCTTCAATTTTAATCTATATAAAAAAGGAAACTCATTCGACTTGGCTGCTTTTTTAATGTGTGCGTATTTATTTATTTATCTTTTTATACATTTTGTATAATTTCATAGTTTGTGTATTACAATTATAAAAACAAAAATAAAATTAGCCACTCACATAGAAATAGCTTAGGCCTTAACCTTTTTCTGACAGTTTTAGGGATTTTTAAAAATCCTAAAAAAAACCTTATTTGTGCTGCAAATAATAATTTCAAACTCATTTGATACTGACCTATGACATCCTGTGACATTATATTTATTTGAATTTACATAATCTCATGGATGTAACAGTAAATCTGTTCAGCTCACAGATCAATACTAAGCTGTAATGCAAGCAGAACTTTCACAAATGCTTATGAGTCATTTAAGGATTTGATAACACTGTAAAATAATGTCTAATTTGTTAACATTAGCAAATTCATTGATAACACTTTATAATAACTCCACTCATTATTAAATAGTCAGTTCATGCTTTATAAAGCCTTGTCCCAATATCAATAGTCAGTAGTAAGCAGTTTATAAATACAGCTATAAATAGCTTGTCCTTGGTTTATAAGCACATTTATTAAAAATGAGAGTAAGTTATCTTCCTATGAAAAATAAAAGATAAAAATAAACAAACAACAACACAGATTGATACAGAACTCAGAAATGTTATTGTGGATTTATGATAAAGCCTGCAAATGAATTCATACTCCTACTCATACTACTCCATACTCCTTTTTCAACATGATGCCAATATACTGAGATGTTAAATTGTGAATGGGTTTAGGATAGCTTAAATGGTGTTGCCATAGAGATTTATTAAAGTAACATAAAAAAATACAATAGTTATTTTACTATATCTTTACAATTTTTCATTCTAAATCTTCATAATTTTTTATATAAGTAGAAGTCCTCATTTGAAGGAAGCACAGTAAGTTTCATAGCTTTATCACTTTCAAGAGCCAGCATAAAATTTAAACTATCATAACTTATAAATCAAGCTTGCAATTCTTAGTACCTATAATGGCCACCAGAGGGAGCTATATGATTACTTTTAAATAATTATTGTAGAAACGAGTATGATTTAAATCATTTATAGAAATCTTTCAAAAAAAATGAATTGTATATATTTTACTGATAAAATGACCCTCACTTAATTAGAATAACAAGCTGAAGTATTTTGAACTGTATATTAAGAATAATTCTTTATAGGCTTTATGGACAGATACGTTTTGAGTGACTCTTGAAGGATCAGCACCACATCCTCTTTTACCACTGTTTAAAGAATTAATCTTACAGAATAGGTGTGAATGAATTTTGGATAGCTTGAATGGTTTTGCCGTGATGTTTTTTGAAATAATAGTAAAAAAGGAACCAGTAAATGTCTTTTTATTTTTTTAAAGTGCAGCTTCTAAACACTTAAAAAAAAAAAAATGTACACATAGAAGACCAGTCATTCTGAGGCATATTTCCTCAGAATGACTGGTCTCATGACCATAGTTTCATGACTATACAACACTATATGGATGATAGAAAATTAAAAAAAAACTATCATACATCTGATGTCACTCAGTCCCACTGTCACTGTGGGTAATGTGTGTGTGTGTGTGTGTGTTAAGTGAATTAGGTGTGAAACTATCAGGGTGCATTTAGTCTCCAGCGCCAACATTTTACAGAACTGCCACTTTCCTGGAGTCTCCAGAATTACTCGGTGTCGGACTCTGAGAGACTTAAGATTCCAAAAAATGATTTAATTAGAATACCATGAAGTATTGTGAAATACTATATATTAAGACTTTATATATAGGCTTTATGCACAGATTAGAGTGACTCGTGAAGGACCAGCACCACCTCCTCTTGTTCGATGGTTTGAGGAATATATCTTCCAGAATCCAGGATTAAGATTTAGGAGCTCATTTTTATTCCACCTCCTTTCCTGAAAAGTCTGTCTTGCAGAATTGACTAAAAATTAATCTTCACATTAATTACTAATTATTTTGCAATTCTTTTTGTCAGTTCTTCTTGACCTGCTTTTTTCTTCTTCTTTTCTGACCTCATGACCCAGTCAGTATTTTTTGTACAATGGTCAAGTCTTAACTTATCCATTTCTGTATTGCATTTGTGTTTGATATTTCTCATGGGTATTTCATAATTTTCGACCTTACAGTTTGAGTTAAAAGTCTATTTTAGCGCATTTCATCTGTAAAAGAAAACATGCCTAATAATTCTGCACACATGAATATAAGGAGTTTTTCTCTTCCAGCTTTCCTGGACTATTGTATAGCACTCATAAATGATTAAATAAAAAATAATGGTAGTTATTAAGATTGATATGGTTTGGAATTGGTAAAATGTACTTGGAAAAAAATCACAATAAAACAATGTTTTCATGTTTAAGTTTGGAATATTAACTGACATGAATGAATGCTATATAAATATTGTTCATGTTAACATAATGTTTATAAATGAAATCTTATTGTACAGTGTTACTAATATATATATTGTTCTGTGAATGTGATTTTAAAGTCTAGATGATTCGGATTAACCCTTTAACTGCCGTATCCTTTAAAACCTCACTGCCAGAGGGATATTGTGAATGCATGTGCCCGCTGGGCACAGTTTACCTGATGCCACCGGGGTGGCGATGGCATTGGTGGCTTGAGCCCGCCATCGCTGCTTGCAGCTATATTTATTATTATTATTATTATTTTTTTCCAACGTCTCGGGGGCTTTTGGGGCCCTTAACGTGCTTAAAAAGTCTTGAAAATTGGCACACAGATTGGAACCTGCGGCCATTAGGGCCGGGCAGAGACTGATACACGGGCGTGGCACAGGGGCTCTACAGCGCCCCCTGGAATATGGAGGGCCATATATCATACATTCTTGCTCGTAGACGAATGAAACTCGGTACACATATAAATCTCATCAATCCAAACAACTTTTGTATTGCATATCATAGGCTCCGCCCAACAGGAAGTTGGCTATTTAGGGTTTAGTATTCAAATTTTTCGTCAAAGTTGTGGGGGCTTTTGGGGTCCTTAACATACTCAAAAACTCTTGAAAATTTGCGCACACTTTGGAATCTGTGGCCTTTAGGAGCCTGCAGAGGCTGGGACCCGGGCGTGGCACAGGGGCTCTACGGCGCCCCCTGGAACACAGTCAGAAATGTTGATGTATAGCTCACACATACTTGCACATATTCATATGAAACTCAGTACACATATAGATCTCATCGTGCCGAACAACTTTCGTATTGCATGTCATAGGCTCCACCCAACAGGAAGTCAGCTATTTAGAGTTATGTAAAAAGCGCATGCTCTGGAATTTGAAATACTTGTCATAGGTTTTTTTCTCGATTGCCGCCAAACTCGGTCAACATGATCTCAAGACACTGGGGATGAAAAATTGCCAGGGGATTTTTGATATCTCGAACGGTTTGCTCGTGGCGAGGCGTTGAAATTATGGCGAGAAATGAGAAACAGGAAGTGTCTAATACCATCCACATACATTTCCTGATTTTAATCAAACTTCATCAGATTATTCGTTGTATAATGTCGATCGCATATATGTGACTATTAGGAGTCAAAGTTATAGCGCCACCAACTGGCAGAAGGAAGTGTGTCATTTTCAAAATGATTTTAATTCAGCATCTTATTATTACTCGATTTGCTTCAAACTTCATCAGAATAATGTTAAAACACAGCTGATATAAATCTGCAAGGGGGATATTGATATCTAAAAAATTGTTGCCGTGGCAACATGTCAAACTGGAATACTTCTCAGGTGATTTTGAGGCAAATAACATTCTTAGAATTTCACAAAACTCTGAACACACATCAGTATTTCTGATAGGAACTTAAATTGTGAATGGATTTTGGATAGCTTGAATGGTTTTGCCGTGGTGATTTTTTTAAATGACCTTACAAAGGGAATCATTATTGTATTTTTAAATTGCAGCTTCCAAACACGTCAAATAATTTTTTCATACAGATGAAAAAGTCATTCTGAGGAAATATGCATAGTTTCACGACTTTACAACACTGTATGGATAACAGAAAATTAAAAAAACTGTCAGACATCTCATCTCACTCTGTCCCTCTGTTTGAGTGTGTGTGCTTCAGACTTCCATTGTCTGAGAGAAATAGCGCCCCTACAGGTTCAATTCCCGGACTTTTACTTTCACTTTTAAATCGGTTAAAAATACAAACAAATACTTAGATTTAATTCACACTGACAAGCTAAACCAACATATCTGATTATTACCGGTTCAGGGCTCATGGATAAATTATTTCTGGCCAGAGATATGTGAGAAATAGGAGAGATGAATCACCGCTGTGATCACGAGCGTCTGGAGTAAAGAGCTCAGAGAAAACGAATTTATTCCTGTTTTAAAGCTTTTAAAAATAAATTATTACAGCGATATCACACAATCAACCAATTAGAACACACCAAGAGCTAAATTAAGATGTTTTTGAACTGTTTGTGTGAAAATGAAATATTTGTGGCTGCCTATCTGAAATCACCGCCTCCGATCAGCGCGTACAGTGTCGAGCTCAAAACAAACGAATTTATTCTTGTTTAAGAGCTTTTTTTAAATAAAATATTACCACAAATGCACACAATAAACCCATTGTAACACAACAAGAGCTAAATGCAGGTGTTTGTGACCTGTTTAAGTGTGCAAGACTATTTGAAAGCGCGACTGGCAGAATAACATATCTCTCGAGCTGCAGGATTCTGGCTTTCGTCGTACGAACGAACACATAACGGACAAGATTATTTCAAAACACATAATAGCTTGGCGACTATAAACGAAAACAGCCACGTGAACATAAACTGGATCTACTGGATTTGAATATTAAAGTGACCACATTTACCACTTGCTTCTGTCTTCAATTTTAATCTATATAAAAAAGGAAACTCATTCGACTTGGCTGCTTTTTTAATGTGTGCGTATTTATTTATTTATCTTTTTATACATTTTGTATAATTTCATAGTTTGTGTATTACAATAAAAACAAAATCTCATGGATGTAACAGTACATCTGTTCAGCTCACAGATCAATACTAAGCTGTAATGCAAGCAGAACTTTCACAAATGCTTATGAGTCATTTAAGGATTTGATAACACTGTAAAATAATTTCTAATTTGTTAACATTAGCAAATGCATTGATAACACTTTATAATAACTGCACTCATTAGTAAATAGTCAGTTCATGCTTTATAAAGCCTTGTCCCAATATTAATAGTCAGTAGTAAGCAGTTTATAAATACAGCTATAAATAGCTTGTCATTGGTTTATAAGCACATTTATTAAAAAGGAGAGTAAGTTATCTTCCTATGAAAAATAAAAGATAAAAATAAACAAACAACAACACAGATTGATACAGAACTCAGAAATTTTATTGTGGATTTATGATAAAATCAGCCTGTAAATGAATTCATACTCCTCCTCATACTACTCCATACTCCTTTTTCAACATGATGCCAATATACTGAGATGTTAAATTGTGAATGGGTTTAGGATAGCTTAAATGGTGTTGCCATAGAGATTTATTAAAGTAACATAAAAAAATACAATAGTTATTTTACTATATCTTTACAAATTTTCATTCTAACTCTTCATAATTTTTTATATAAGTAGAAGTCCTCATTTGAAGGAAGCACAGTAAGTTTCATAGCTTAATTTTTTTCAAGAGCCAGCATAAAATTAAAACTATCATAACTTATAAATCAAGCTTGCAATTCTTAGTACCTATAATGGCCACCAGAGGGAGCTATAGGATTACTTTTAAATAATTATTGTAGAAACTAGTATGATTTAAATCATTTATAGAAATCTTTCAAATAAAATAATATGTATTTTAGGAATTTTACTGATAAAATGACCCTCACTTAATTAGAATAACAAGCTGAAGTATTGTGAACTGTATATTAAGAATAATTCTTTATAGGCTTTATGGACAGATACGTTTTGAGTGACTCTTGAAGGTTCAGCATCACATCCTCTTTTACCACTGTTTAAAGAATTAATCTTACAGAACAGGTGTGAATGAATTTTGGATAGCTTGAATGGTTTTGTCGTGGTGATTTTTTGAAATAATAGTAAAAAAGGAACCAGTAAATGTCTTTTTATTTTTTTAAAGTGCAGCTTCTAAACACTTCAAAAAAAAAAAAATGTACACATAGAAGACAAGTCATTCTGAGGCATATTTCCTCAGAATGACTGGTCTCATGACAATAGTTTCATGACTATACAACACTATATGGATGATAGAAAATTAAAAAACTATCATACATCTGATGTCACTCAGTCCCACTGTCACTGTGGGTAGTGTGTGTGTGTGTGTGTGTGTGTGTGTGTGTGTTAAGTGAATTAGGTGTGAAACTATCAGAGAGCATTTAGTCTCCAGCGCCAACATTTTACAGAACTGCCACTTTCCTGGAGTCTCCAGAATTACTCTGTGTCAGGTTCTGAGAGACTTAAGATTCCAAAAAATGATTTAATTAGAATACCATGAAGTATTGTGAAATACTATATATTAAGTCTTTATATATAGGCTTTATGAACTGATTAGAGTGACTCGTGAAGGACCAGCACCACCTCCTCTTGTTCGATGGTTTGAGGAGTATATCTTCCAGAATCTGGGATTAAGATTTAGGAGCTCATTTTTATTCCACCTCCTTTCCTGAAAGTCTGTCTTGCAGAATTGACTAAAAATTAATCTTCACATTATTTCCTAATTATTTTGCAATTCTTTTTGTCAGTTCTTCTTGACCTGTTTTTCTCTTCCAGCTTTCCTGGACTATTGTATAGCACTCATAAATGATTAAATAAAAAATAATGGTAGTTATTAAGATTGATATGGTTTGGAATTGGTAAAATGTGCTTGGAAAAAAATCACAATAAAACAATGTTTTAATGTTTAAGTTTGGAATATTAACTGACATGAATGAATGCTATATAAATATTGTTCATGTTAACATAATGTTTATGAATGGAATCTCATTGTAAAGTGTTACTAAAGTTATATATCGTCGCTGTCCGATGAAAACCACGTATGTCCATTTTGCCGATTTTGAGATTTTTTGACGGATTGAATGTCCAGGTTCATTTCCGTATACAGTATGCTTCACATATCTAAATGGCCAATGAAAAGTTGTGAAATCATGTCATCTGATTTTCACGTATATCCATTTGGTGTCAAAGCTGTCAATCACGCCGCGTATCTCCCGCCCTGTGGAAGCATCTCGCCGGTCTCGTAAAGTTTCATCGAAGCTCAGCACTGGATAGCCGAATAACACCGTGAGGTAAAGTAAATAAACATAGCCTGGTGAGACAATGACTTTCCTTCATCGAGGTAAACGTTTCCCCCCTGACGCCAGACGTACGTCTAGGAGTGACAAAATTACGGTAGGACTGTGCAAACAAAGTATCTGTCTAGCATTACCATGTCAGTGTTAAGGGTGTGACGGTTAGTATATAACCGTGAGTTGAACACCGTCATTAGAACTTTATAACCGCCAAAACCGTGTCACTAAAATATTTTTTACAAACATTTTTTATCAAAAATTATTTTCATTTTTTAGATAGGATCATCAGATGCGCAATATATCGGGAGACATGGTTTTTACCACTTAATTTCATTAAATTTTGCTTTGTAGAAAACCTTTCTTAAAAACGAATTTCGTTTTGAACAAATTTTATCTTAATTTTAATAGATGTTTCATCAACCAATTGCATGTATTTTAATAAATAAAAAGCAAATATAGCAGACAATGATAACCGTGACATGGAAGCACTGTGAACTAGAGCGCATCTCATTGTAAATGAAATTCAGCGTAGGCCTATGCCTCATACTCTAGCATTAAATGTTTTTGCTGCATCCTTTCCAGAACAGACAATTGTTTTTTTTTTTTTTTGCGGCTCGCATCAGCAAAGCATAGACCGCAAAACAATCAGCGGATGGCGGGCGGGTGCGGCTTTGAAATTTGCTAAAAAAACTTTGGCTCGGATGATGAGTTTTGTGACAGATCTCCTTAATAAACGGAGGTCTGAAATCTCTGCCCCTTTACCGATCAGAGCGCGCGCTGAAACGGAGTTAACCCGCTATCTCCAAGATCAACCAATTGACTCTACGGCAGATCCACTAGCATGGTGGCGAGACAATATGAAACAAAATGAAACACGCTATGCCCCCCCACCCCCGACGGTTATGTTATGAACCGTCACATTTGACTCACGTCATAACTGTCATCACCAATTCTGAAACCGGCACACCCCTAGTCAGTGTATTGATTCATTGTCACTTCATAGTTTGCAAGAGACATTTAATAAATTTATAATTAATATTAAATAAACTAAGCGTATTTAATAAACTAAGACGTAGGCTATTTAATAAACTCAGCGTATTCATCTGTCAATATGAAACGTGACTTGGCCATTCTAATTAATGATCGGAAGAACGCGTATCGACCACCATTACTGTAAAATATGCACGTATGTCCATTTAAACTCAATTTTGGTCAAATGTGGATTATATCATTACACTGGCAAGAATATGGTTACATGTAAAGATGCCGTACCAAGTATGACAACGCTACATTCAACTGCTTTTGAAATACAGTGTTTTTTTCACTTCCTGAAAAGTAACCGTTTTGGACATACGTGAGTTTCATCGGGCAGCGACGATATATATATTGTTCTGTGAATGTGATTTTAAAGTCTAGATCAGTGGTTCCCAACCACGTTCCTGGAGGCCCCCCAACACTGCATGTTTTCCATGTCTCCTTAATCAAACACACATGATTCAGTTCGTCAGCTCATTAGTACAGACTCCAAGACTGGACATGGTTGTGTTAGACAAAGGAGAGATGCAAAATGTGCAGTGTTGGGGGGCCTCCAGGAATGTGGTTGGGAACCACTGGTCTAGATGATTCGGATTAACCCTTTAACTGCCATATCCTTTAAAACCTCACTGCCAGAGGGATATTGTGAATGCATGTGCCCGCTGGGCACAGTTTACCTGATGCCACCGGGGTGGCGATGGCATTGGTGGCTTGAGCCCGCCATCGCTGCTTGCAGCTATATTTATTATTAGGGCCCGAGCACCGAGGTGCGAGGACCCTCTTGTATCTGCTTTGTTTTTAGGGCTCAAGCCTGGAGGGCGAGAGCCCTATTGTTTTCCTTAGGATTATTAGGGCTCAAGCCCAAAGGGCGAGAGGCCTATTGTTTTCCTTAGGATTATTTTTTATTATTATTATTATTATTATTTTTTTCCAACGTCTCGGGGGCTTTTGGGGCCCTTAACGTGCTTAAAAAGTCTTGAAAATTGGCACACAGATTGGAACCTGCGGCCATTAGGGCCGGGCAGAGACTGATACACGGGCGTGGCACAGGGGCTCTACAGCGCCCCCTGGAATATGGAGGGCCATATATCATACATTCTTGCTCGTAGACGTATGAAACTCGGTACACATATAAATCTCATCAATCCAAACAACTTTTGTATTGCATATCATAGGCTCCGCCCAACAGGAAGTTGGCTATTTAGGGTTTAGTATTCAAATTTTTCGTCAAAGTTGTGGGGGCTTTTGGGGTCCTTAACATACTCAAAAACTCTTGAAAATTCGCGCACACTTTGGAATCTGTGGCCTTTAGGAGCCTGCAGAGGCTGGGACCCGGGCGTGGCACAGGGGCTCTACGGCGCCCCCTGGAACACAGTCAGAAATGTTGATGTATAGCTCACACATACTTGCACATATTCATATGAAACTCAGTACACATATAGATCTCATCGTGCCGAACAACTTTCGTATTGCATGTCATAGGCTCCACCCAACAGGAAGTCAGCTATTTAGAGTTATGTAAAAAGCGCATGCTCTGGAATTTGAAATACTTGTCATAGGTTTTTTTCTCGATTGCCGCCAAACTCGGTCAACATGATCTCAAGACACTGGGGATGAAAAATTGCCAGGGGATTTTTGATATCTCGAACGGTTTGCTCGTGGCGAGGCGTTGAAATTATGGCGAGAAATTAGAAACAGGAAGTGTCTAATACCGTCCACATACATTTCCTGATTTTAATCAAACTTCATCAGATTATTCGTTGTATGATGTCGATCGCATATATGTGACTATTAGGAGTCAAAGTTATAGCGCCACCAACTGGCAGAAGGAAGTGTGTCATTTTCAAAATGATTTGAATTCAGCATCTTATTATTACTCGATTTGCTTCAAACTTCATCAGAATAATGTTAAAACACAGCCGATATAAATCTGCAAGGGGGATATTGATATCTAAAAAATTGTTGCCGTGGCAACATGTCAAACTGGAATACTTCTCAGGTGATTTTGAGGCAAATAACATACTTAGAATTTCACAAAACTCTGAACACACATCAGTATTTCTGATAGGAACTTAAATTGTGAATGGATTTTGGATAGCTTGAATGGTTTTGCCGTGGTGATTTTTTTAAATGACCTTACAAAGGGAATCATTATTGTATTTTTAAATTGCAGCTTCCAAACACGTCAAATAATTTTTTCATACAGATGAAAAAGTCATTCTGAGGAAATATGCATAGTTTCACGACTTTACAACACTGTATGGATAACAGAAAATTAAAAAACTGTCAGACATCTCATCTCACTCTGTCCCTCTGTTTGAGTGTGTGTGCTTCAGACTTCCATTGTCTGAGAGAAATAGCGCCCCTACAGGTTCAATTCCCGAACTTTTACTTTCACTTTTAAATCGGTTAAAAATACAAACAAATACTTAGATTTAATTCACACTGACAAGCTAAACCAACATATCTGATTATTACCGGTTCAGGGCTCATGGATAAATTATTTCTGGCCAGAGATATGTGAGAAATAGGAGAGATTAATCACCGCTGTGATCACGAGCGTCTGGAGTAAAGAGCTCAGAGAAAACGAATTTATTCCTGTTTTAAAGCTTTTAAAAATAAATTATTACAGCGATATCACACAATCAACCAATTAGAACACACCAAGAGCTAAATTAAGATGTTTTTGAACTGTTTGTGTGAAAATGAAATATTTGTGGCTGCCTATCTGAAATCACCGCCTCCGATCAGCGCGTACAGTGTCCAGCTCAAAACAAACGAATTTATTCTTGTTTAAGAGCTTTTTTAAATAAAATATTACCACAAATGCACACAATAAACCCATTGTAACACAACAAGAGCTAAATGCAGGTGTTTGTGACCTGTTTAAGTGCGCAAGACTATTTGAAAGCGCGACTGGCAGAATAACATATCTCTCCAGCTGCAGGATTCTGGCTTTCGTCGTACGAACGAACACATAACGGACAAGATTATTTCAAAATACATAATAGCTTGGCGAATATAAACGAAAACAGCCACGTGAACATAAACTGGATCTACTGGATTTGAATATTAAAGTGACCACATTTACCACTTGTTTCTGTCTTCAATTTTAATCTATATAAAAAAGGAAACTCATTCGACTTGGCTGCTTTTTTAATGTGTGCGTATTTATTTATTTATCTTTTTATACATTTTGTATAATTTCATAGTTTGTGTATTACAATTATAAAAACAAAAATAAAATTAGCCACTCACATAGAAATAGCTTAGGCCTTAACCTTTTTCTGACAGTTTTAGGGATTTTTAAAAATCCTAAAAAAACCTTATTTGTGCTGCAAATAATAATTTCAAACTCATTTGATACTGACCTATGACATCCTGTGACATTATATTTATTTTCATTTACATAATCTCATGGATGTAACAGTAAATCTGTTCAGCTCACAGATCAATACTAAGCTGTAATGCAAGCAGAACTTTCACAAATGCTTATGAGTCATTTAAGGATTTGATAACACTGTAAAATAATGTCTAATTTGTTAACATTAGCAAATTCATTGATAACACTTTATAATAACTGCACTCATTATTAAATAGTCAGTTCATGCTTTATAAAGCCTTGTCCCAATATCAATAGTCAGTAGTAAGCAGTTTATAAATACAGCTATAAATAGCTTGTCCTTGGTTTATAAGCACATTTATTAAAAATGAGAGTAAGTTATCTTCCTATGAAAAATAAAAGATAAAAATAAACAAACAACAACACAGATTGATACAGAACTCAGAAATTTTATTGTGGATTTATGATAAAATCAGCCTGCAAATGAATTCATACTCCTACTCATACTACTCCATACTCCTTTTTCAACATTATGCCTATATACTGAGATGTTAAATTGTGAATGGGTTTAGGATAGCTTAAATGGTGTTGCCATAGAGATTTATTAAAGTAACATAAAAAAAATACAATAGTTATTTTACTATATCTTTACAATTTTTCATTCTAAATCTTCATAATTTTTTATATAAGTAGAAGTCCTCATTTGAAGGAAGCACAGTAAGTTTCATAGCTTTATCACTTTCAAGAGCCAGCATAAAATTTAAACTATCATAACTTATAAATCAAGCTTGCAATTCTTAGTACCTATAATGGCCACCAGAGGGAGCTATAGGATTACTTTTAAATAATTATTGTAGAAGCGAGTATGATTTAAATCATTTATAGAAATCTTTCAAAAAAAAAATGAATTGTATATATTTTACTGATAAAATGACCCTCACTTAATTAGAATAACAAGCTGAAGTATTTTGAACTGTATATTAATAATAATTCTTTATAGGCTTTATGGACAGATAACGTTTTGAGTGACTCTTGAAGGTTCAGCACCACATCCTCTTTTACCACTGTTTAAAGAATTAATCTTACAGAATAGGTGTGAATGAATTTTGGATAGCTTGAATGGTTTTGCCGTGATGATTTTTTGAAATAATAGTAAAAAAGGAACCAGTAAATGTCTTTTTATTTTTTTAAAGTGCAGCTTCTAAACACTTAAAAAAAAAAAATGTACACATAGAAGACCAGTCATTCTGAGGCATATTTCCTCAGAATGACTGGTCTCATGACCATAGTTTCATGACTATACAACACTGTATGGATGATAGAAAATTAAAAAAAACTATCATACATCTGATGTCACTCAGTCCCACTGTCACTGTGGGTAATGTGTGTGTGTGTGTGTGTGTGTGTGTGTGTGTGTGTGTTAAGTGAACTAGGTGTGAAACTATCAGGGTGCATTTAGTCTCCAGCGCCAACATTTTACAGAACTGCCACTTTCCTGGAGTCTCCAGAATTACTCGGTGTCAGGCTCTGAGAGACTTAAGATTCCAAAAAATGATTTAATTAGAATACCATGAAGTATTGTGAAATACTATATATTAAGTCTTTATATATAGGCTTTATGAACAGATTAGAGTGACTCGTGAAGGACCAGCACCACCTCCTCTTGTTCGATGGTTTGAGGAATATATCTTCCAGAATCCAGGATTAAGATTTAGGAGCTCATTTTTATTCCACCTCCTTTCCTGAAAAGTCTGTCTTGCAGAATTGACTAAAAATTAATCTTCACATTAATTACTAATTATTTTGCAATTATTTTTGTCAGTTCTTCTTGACCTGCTTTTTTCTTCTTCTTTTCTGACCTCATGACCCAGTCAGCATTTTTGTACAATGGTCAAGTCTTAACTTATCCATTTCTGTATTGCATTTGTGTTTGATATTTCTCATGGGTATTTCATAATTTTCGACCTTACAGTTTGAGTTAAAAGTCTATTTTAGCGCATTTCATCTGTAAAAGAAAACATGCCTAATAATTCTGCACACATGAATATAAGGAGTTTTTCTCTTCCAGCTTTCCTGGACTATTGTATAGCACTCATAAATGATTAAATAAAAAATAATGGTAGTTATTAAGATTTATATGGTTAGGAATTGGTAAAATGTGCTTGGAAAAAAATCACAATAAAACAATGTTTTAATGTTTAAGTTTGGAATATTAACTGACATGAATGAATGCTATATAAATATTGTTCATGTTAACATAATGTTTATAAATGAAATCTTATTGTAAAGTGTTACTAAAGTTATATGTATATATATATATGTATATATATATATATATATATATATATATATATATATATATATATATATATATATATATATATATATATATATATATTGTTCTGTGAATGTGATTTTAAAGTCAAGATGATTCGGATTAACCCTTTAACTGCCATATCCTTTAAAACCTCACTGCCAGAGGGCTATTGTGAATGCATGTGCCCGCTGGGCACAGTTTACCTGATGCCACCGGGGTGGCGATGGCATTGGCGGCTTGAGCCCGCCATCGCTGCTTGCAGCTATATTTTGTTATTATTATTATTATTATTATTTATTATTATTATTTTTCTTCAAGGTTTCGGGGGCTTTTGGGGCCCTTAACATGCTTAAAAAGTCTTGAAAATTGGCACACACATTGGAACCTGCGGCCATTAGGGCCGGGCAGAGACTGATACACGGGCGTGGCACAGGGGCTCTACAGCGCCCCCTGGAATATGGAGAGCCATATATCATACATACTTGCACATAGACATACGAAACTCGGTACACATATAGAACTCATCAATACAAACAACTTTCGTATTGCATATCATAGGCTCCGCCCAACAGGAAGTTGGCTATTTGGGGTTTATTATTCATATTTGTCGTCAAAGTTGTGGGGGCTTTTGGGGTCCTTAACATACTCAAAAACTCTTGAAAATTTGCGCACACTTTGGAATCTGTGGCCTGAAGGAGCCTGCAGAGGCTGAGACCTGGGCGTGGCACAGGGGCTCTACGGCGCCCCCTGGATCACAGTTATAAATGTTGATGTATAGCTCACACATACTTGCACGTATTAATATGAAACTCAGTACACATATAGATCTCATCGTGCCGAACAACTTTCGTATTGCATATCATAGGCTCCGCCCAACAGGAAGTCAGCTATTTAGAGTTATGTAAAAAGCGCATGCTCTGGAATTTGAAATACTTGTCATAGGTTTTTTACTCGATTGCCGCCAAACTCGGTCAACATGATCTCAAGACATTGGGGATGAAAAATTGCCAGGGGATTTTTGATATCTCAAACGGTTTGCTCGTGGCGAGGCTTTGAAATTATGGCGAGAAATGAGAAACAGGAAGTGTCTAATACCATCCACATACATTTCCTAATTTTAATCAAACTTCATCAGATTATTCATTGTATGATGTCAATTGCATATATGTGACTATTAGGAGTCAAAGTTATAGCGCCACCAAGTGGCAGCAGGAAGTGTGTCATTTTCAAAATGCTTTGAATTCAGCATCTTATTTTTACTCGATTTGCTTCAAACTTCATCAGAATAATGTTAAAACACAGCCGATATAAATCTGCTGGGGGGATATTGATATCTAAAAATATTGTTGCCGTGGCAACATGTCAAACTGGAATACTTCTCAGGTGATTTTGAGGCATATAACATGCTTAGAATTTCATCAAACTCAGAACACATATCAGTATTAGTGACAGCTAGACACTGGCAAAATTTCATAAGAGGGCGTGGAAGAGGCACTCTATAGCGCCACCTTTTGTCAAAAGTGGGGGAGTTAGTTTTAGCTACAGACACCAAACTCAGTACAAAAATTGTTCTTATCAAGACGGACAACTTTCTAATTCACAGTCATCAGCTACGACCAACAGGAAGTCGGCTATTTTGATTTGAATGTGGATTGTTTTTTACATTTAGCTGTGAATTAATGCATACTGCTCAGAGGAGAGTAACACTATACACACCAAACTTGGTGTACATGTTGAAAAAACATTGAGGAACTTAAATTGTGAATGGGTTTTGGATAGCTTGGATGGTTTTGTCGTGGGAATTTTTTAAAATGACAATAAAGATGGAATTATTAATTTTCCTGCATTTTTAAATTCCAAACACTTCAAAACCTTTTTTCATACAGAAAAAAAGTTATTCTGAGTAAATATGCATAGTTTCATGACTTTACAACACTGTATGGATAACAGAAAATAAAAAAACTGTCAGACATCTCATATCACTCTGTCCCTCTGTTTGAGTGTGTGTGCTTAGACTTCCATTGTCTGAGAGAAATAGCGCCCCTACAGGTGCAGTTACCGGAATAAAAAAGGGAGGAGACTGTCTTTTGGTTTCGATTTTAAATCGGTTAAAATACAAATAAATACTTGGATTTAATTCACACTGACAAGCTAAACCAACATATATGATTATTATAAGGTCAGGGCTCATTAATAATTGATGTGTGGTCAGTGATACGTGAGAAACACGAGAGATGAATCACCGCTCTGAGCAAGAGCGTGTGGAATGATGAGCTCAGAAAAAAACGAGTTTATTCTTGTTTTATAGCTATTAAAAATAAAGTATTGCAGCGATATCACACAATTCACCAATTAGAGCACACCAAGAGCTAAATTAAGATGTTTTTGAACTGTTTGTGTGAAAATGAAATATTCGCGGCTGCCTATCTGAAATCACTGCCTCCGATCAGCGCGCACAGTGTCACAAGTTCAAAACAAACGAATTTATTCTTGTTTAAGAGCTTTTCAAAATAAATTATTGCCATAAATGTACACAATACATCCATTATAACACAACACGAGCTAAATGCAGGTGTTTGTGACCCGTTTAAGTGCGCAAGACTATTTGAAAGCGCGACTGGCAGAATAACATGTATCTCTCGAGCTGCAGGATTCTGCCTTTCGTCGTAAGAACGAACACATCACGGACAAGATTATTTCAAAATACATAATAGCTTGGCTAATATAAACGAAAACAGCCACATGAACATAAACTGTTGAGAAATAAATCTGAAGTGGATCTACTGGATTTTAATATTAAGTGACCGCATATACCAGCTGCTTCTGTCTTCAATTTTAATCTATATAAAAAATTAAACTCATTCATCTTGGCTGCTTTTTTAATGTGTGTACGTATTTATTTATTATTTTGCTCTAACAAGACTTAATCTATATTTAATTAAATCAATTACATTTGATTTTACATTTGATTTGTCCATTTCTGCATCTAAACGCCTAAAAACCTAAAACATGCTCTATTATACTATTGTTAGCAATTTCTTTATCGTCCAATTTATCTGGTGTACACACTTTATTTTCATAATAAACTCGTTTGTTAGATTATACACAGTTATAGTGGTCTATAATAAATATTGACAGGTTTTATTCAAGCTGTTTAGAATGATTGCCATAGGCTAATTTTTAAAAATGTAAATCCCCCCAAAAAAAAAAAAAAATTGTAAATAAATAAAAAACATTGGAAAAGAATAACTTGTACTTTTTTATACATTTTGTATAGTTTCATAGTTTATGCATTATAGTTATAAAAACAAACAAATTTAGCCACTCACATAGAAATCTTAGGCCTTATCCTTTTCTGACAGTTTTAGGGATTTTTAAAAATCCTAAAAAACCTTATTTGTGCTGCAAATAATAATTTCAAACTAATTTGATACTGACCTCTGACATCCTGTGACATGATATTTATTTGAATTTACATAATCTCATGGATGTAACAGTAAATCTGTTCAGCTCACAGATCAAGACTAAGCTGTAATGCAAGCAGAACTTTCACAAATGCTTTTAGGTCAATAAAATCATTACAAAACACTTACAAATCATTTAAGGGATTTGATAACACTGTAAAATAATGTCTAATTTGTTAACATTAGCAAATGCATTGATAACACTTTATAATAACTGCACTCATTAGTAAATAGTCAGTTCATGCTTCATAAAGCCTTGTCCCAATATTAATAGTCAGTAGTAAGCAGTTTATAAATACAGCTATAAATAGCTCATTTATTAAAAGGGAGAGTAAAGGGTCAGTTATCTTCCTATGAAAAATAAAAAAATAAAAATAAACAAACAACAACACTGATTGATACAGAACTCAGAAATGTTATTGTGGATTTATGATAAACTCATCCTGTAAATGAATTCATTCTCCTCCAAGAAGACACAAGTAGTTCACACCAAACTTTTTTAACATGAAGCCATATACTGAAGATGTTAAATTGCGAATGGGTTTAGGATACCTTAAATGGTGTGGCCATAGAGATTTATTAAAGTAACATAAAAAAATACCATAGTTATTTTACTATATCTTTAAAATTTTTAATTCCAACTCTTCATAATTTTTTATATACCTAGAAGTCATCATTTGAAGGAAGCACAGTAAGTTTCATAGCTTTATCATTTTCAAGAGCCAGCATAAAATTAAAACTATCATAACATATAAATCAAGCTGGCAATTCTTAGTACCAATAATGGCCACCAGATGGAGCTATAGGATCACTTTTAAATAATTATTGTAGAAACAAGTATGATTTAAATCATTTATAGAAATATTTCAAAGAAAAATAATATGAATTTTATGTATTTTACTGATAAAATGACCCTCACTTAATTAGAACAACATGCTGAAGTATTGTGAACTGTATATTAAGAATAATTCTTTATAGGCTTTATGGACAGATAAGTTTTGAGTGACTCTTGAAGGATCAGCACCACATCCTCTTTTACCACTGTTTAAAGAATGTATCTTACAGTACAGGTGCGGATGAATTTTGAATAGCTTGAATGGTTTTGTCGTGGTGATTTTTTGAAATAACAGTAAAAAAGTAACCAGTAAATGTCTTTTATTTTTTTAAGTGCAGCTTCTAAACACTTCAAAAAAATGTACACATAGAAGACAAGTCATTCTGAGGAAATATGCATAGTTTCATGACTATACAACACTATATGGATGATAGAAAATTAAAAAACTATCATACATCTGATGTCACTCTGTCCCTCTGTCACTGTGGGTAATGTGTGTGTGTGTGTGTGTGTGTGTGTGTTAAGTGAATTAGGTGTGAAACTATCAGGGAGCATTTAGTCTCCAGCGCCAACATTTTACAGAACTGCCACTTTCCTGGAGTCTCAGAATTACTCGGTGTCAGGTTCTGAGAGATCTAAGATTCCAAAAAATGATTTGATTAGAATACCATGAAGTATTGTGAAATACTATATATTAAGACTTTATATATAGGCTTTATGAACAGATTAGAGTGACTCATGAAGGACCAGCACCACCTCCTCTTGTTCGATGGTTTGAGGAATATATCTTCCAGAATCAGGGATTAAGATTTAGGAGCTCATTTTTATTCCACCTCCTTTCCTGAAAGTCTGTCTTGCAGAATTGACTAAAAATTAATCTTCACATTAATTCCTAATTATTTTGCAATTATTTTTGTCAGTTTTTCTTGACCTGTTTTTTTTTTTCTTCTTCTTTTCTGACCTCATGACCCAGTCAGCATTTTTGTACAATGGTCAAGTCTTAACTTATCCATTTCTGTATTGCATTTGTGTTTGATATATTTCATGGGTATTTCATAATTTTCGACTTTGAGTTAAAACAGTTTGAGTTAAAACTCTTTTTTAGCGCATTTCATCTGTAAAAGAAAACAGCCTAATAATTCTGCACATGAATATAAGGAGTTTTTCTCTTACAGCTTTCCTGGACTATTGTATAGCACTCATAAATGATTAAATAAAAAATAATGGTAGTTATTAAGATTGATATGGTTTGGAATTGGTAAAATGTGCTTGGAAAAAAATCACAATAAAACAATGTTTTAATGTTTAAGTTTGGAATATTAACTGACATAAATTAATGCTATATAAATATTGTTCATGTTAACATAATGTTTATAAATGAAATCTTATTGTAAATTGTTACTAAATATATATATATATATATATGTTTGGGGAATATATTTATATATTGTTCTGTGAATGTGATTTTAAAGTCTAGATGATTCGGATTAACCCTTTAACCGCCATATCCTTTAAAACGTCACTGCCAGAGGGATATTGTGAATGCATGTGCCCGCTGGGCACAGTTTACCTGATGCCACCGGGGTGGCGATGGCATTGGTGGCTTGAGCCCGCCATCGCTGCTTGCAGCTATATTTATTATTATTATTTATTATTATTATTTTTCTTCAAGGTTTCGGGGGCTTTTGGGGCCCTTAACATGCTTAAAAAGTCTTGAAAATTGGCACACACATTGGAACCAGCGGCCATTAGGGCCGGGCAGAGACTGATACACGGGCGTGGCACAGGGGCTCTACAGCGCCCCCTGGAATATGGAGGGCCATATATCATACATACTTGTACGTAGACACACGAAACTCGGTACACATATAAAACTCATCAATACAAACAACTTTCGTATTGCATATCATAGGCTCCGCCCAACAGGAAGTTGCCTATTTAGGGTTTATTATTCATATTTGTCGTCAAAGTTGTGGGGGCTTTTGGAGTCCTTAACATACTCAAAAACTCTTGAAAATTTGCACACACTTTGGAATCTGTGGCCTTTAGGAGCCTGCAGAGGTTGGGACCCGGGCGTGGCACAGGGGCTCTACGGCGCCCCCTGGAACACAGTCATAAATGTTGATGTATAGCTCACACATACTTGCACGTATTAATATGAAACTCAGTACACATATAGATCTAATCGTGCCGAACAACTTGCGTATTGCATGTCATAGGCTCCGCCCAACAGGAAGTCAGCTATTTAGAGTTATGTAAAAAGCGCATGCTCTGGAATTTGATATACTTGTCATAGGTTTTTTACTCGATTGCCACCAAACTCGGTCAACATGATCTCAAGACATTGGGGATGAAAAATTGCCAGGGGATTTTTGATATCTCAAACGGTTTGCTCGTAGCGAGGCGTTGAATTTATGGCGAGAATTGAGAAACAGGAAGTGTCTAATACCATCCACATACATTTCCTAATTTTAATCAAACTTCATCAGATTATTCATTGTATGATGTCGATCGCATATATGTGACTATTAGGAGTCAAAGTTATACCGCCACCAACTGGCAGCAGGAATTGAGTCATTTACAAAATGCTTTGAATTCAGCATCTTATTTTTACTCAATTTGCTTCAAACTTCATCAGAATAATGTTAAAACACAGCCGATATAAATCTGCTGGGGGGATATTGATATCTAAAAATATTGTTGCCGTGGCAACATGTCAAACTGGAATACTTCTCAGGTGATTTTGAGGCATATAACATGCTTAGAATTTCATCAAACTCAGAACACATATCAGTATTAGTGACAGCTAGACACTGGCAAAAGTTCATAAGAGGGCGTGGAAGAGGCACTCTATAGCGCCACCTTTTGTCAAAAGTGGGGGGGTTAGTTTTAGCTACAGACACCAAACTCAGTACCAAAATTGTTCTTATCAAGACGGACAACTTTCTAATTCACAGTCATCAGCTACGACCAACAGGAAGTCGGCTATTTTGATTTGAATGTGGATTGTTTTTTACATTTAGCTGTGAATTAATGCATACTGCTCAGAGGAGAGTAACACTATACACACCAAACTTTGTCTACATGTTGAAAAAACATTGAGGAACTTAAATTGTGAATGGGTTTTGGATAGCTTGGATGGTTTTGTCGTGGTGATTTTTTTAAATGACAGTAAAGATGGAATTATTAATTTTCCTGCATTTTTAAATTCCAAACACTTCAAAACCTTTTTTCATACAGAAAAAAAAGTTATTCTGAGTAAATATGCATAGTTTCATGACTTTACAACACTGTATGGATAACAGAAAATTAAAAAACTGTCAGACATCTCATCTCACTCTGTCCATCTGTTTGAGTGTGTGTGTGCTTAGACTTCCATTGTCTGAGAGACAATGCACCCCTACAGGTGCAGTTACCGGACTAAAAAAGGGAGGAGACTGTCTTTTGGTTTCACTTTTAAATCGGTTAAAATACAAATAAATACTTGGATTTAATTCACACTGACAAGCTAAACCAACATATATGATTATTATCAGGTCAGGGCTCATTAATAATTGATGTGTGGTCAGTGATACGTGAGAAACACGAGAGATGAATCATCGCTCTGAGCATGAGCGTGTGGAATGATGAGCTCAGAAAAAACGAGTTTATTCTTGTTTTATAGCTATTAAAAATAAAGTATTGCAGCGATATCACACAATTCACCAATTAGAGCACACCAAGAGCTAAATTAAGATGTTTTTGAACTGTTTGTGTGAAAATATTCGCGGCTGCCTAACTGAAATCACTGCCTCCGATCAGCGCGCACAGTGTCACAAGTTCAAAACAAACGAATTTATTCTTGTTTAAGAGCTTTTTAAAATAAATTATTGCCATAAATGCACACAATACATCCATTATAACACAACACGAGCTAAATGCAGGTGTTTGTGACCCGTTTAAGTGTGCAAGACTATTTGAAAGCGCGACTGGCAGAATAACATATATCTCTCGAGCTGCAGGATTCTGCCTTTCGTCGTACGAACGAACACATCACGGACAAGATTATTTCAAAATACATAATAGCTTGGTGAATATAAACGAAAACAGCCACGTGAACATAAACTGTTGAGAAATAAATCTGAAGTGGATCTACTGGATTTTAATATTAAGTGACTGCATATACCAGCTGCTTCTGTCTTCAATTTTAATCTATATAAAAAATGAAACTCATTCATCTTGGCTGCTTTTTAATGTGTGTACGTATTTATTTATTATTTTGCTCTAACAAGACTTAATCTATATTTAATTAAATCAATTACATTTTATTTTACATTTTATTTTTCCATTTCTGCATCTAAACGCCTAAAAACCTAAAACATGCTCTATTATACTATTGTTAGCAATTTCTTTATCGTCCAATTTATCTGGTGTACACACTTTTATTTTCATAATAAACTTGTTTGTTAGATTATACACAGTTATAGTGGTCTATAATAAATATTGACAGGTTTTATTCAAGCTGTTTAGAATGAATGCAGTAGGCTAATTTTTTAAAATGTAAATCCAAAAAGAAAAAAAAAAGAAAAAATTAAATAAATAAAAAACATTGGAAAAGAATAACTTGTACTTTTTTATACATTTTGTATAGTTTCATAGTTTATGCATTATAGTTATAAAAACTAACAAATTTAGCCACTCACATAGAAATCTTAGGCCTTATCCTTTTCTGACAGTTTTAGGGATTTTTAAAAATCCTAAAAAAAAACCTTATTTGTGCTGCAAATAATAATTTCAAACTAATTTGATACTGACCTCTGACATCCTGTGACATGATATTTATTTGAATTTACATATTCTCATGGATGTAACAGTAAATCTGTTCAGTTCACAGATCAAGACTAAGCTGTAATGCAAGCAGAACTTTCACAAATGCTTGGTCAATAAAATCATTACAAAACACTTACAAATAATTTAAGGGATTTGATAACACTGTAAAATAATGTCTAATTTGTTAACATTAGTAAATGCATTGATAACACTTCATAATAACTGCACTCATTAGTAAATAGTCAGTAGACAGTCATGCTTCATAAAGCCTTGTCCCAATATTAATAGTCAGTAGTAAGCAGTTTATAAATACAGCTATAAATAGCTTGTTCTTGGTTTATAAGCACATTTATTAAAAAGGAGAGTTATCTTCCTATGAAAAAAAAAAAAAAACAAAAAAAAAAAACAAACAACAACACTGATTGATACAGAACTCAGAAATGTTATTGTGGATTTATGATAAACTCAGCCTGTAAATGAATTCATTCTCCTCCAAGAAGACACAAGTAGTTCACACCAAACTGTTTTAACATGAAGCCAATATACTGAAGATGTTAAATTTCGAATGGGTTTAGGATACCTTAAATGGTGTGGCCATAGCGATTTATTAAAGTAACATAAACAAAAAACAATAGTTATTTTACTATATCTTTAAAATTTTTAATTCCAACTCTTCATAATTTTTTATATATGTAGAAGTCATCATTTGAAGGAAGCACAGTAAGTTTCATAGCTTTATCATTTTCAAGAGCCAGCATAAAATTAAAACTATCATAACATATAAATCAAGTTTGCAATTCTTAGTACCAATAATGGCCACCAGATGGAGCTATAGGATTACTTTTAAATAATTATTGTAGAAACAAGTATGATTTAAATCATTTATAGAAATCTTTCAAAGAAAAATAATATGAATTTTATGTATTTTACTGATAAAATGACCCTCACTTAATTAGAATAACAAGCTGAAGTATTGTGAACTGTATATTAAGAATAATTCTTTATAGGCTTTATGGACAGATACGTTTTGAGTGACTCTTGAAGGATCAGCACCACATCCTCTTTTACCACTGTTTAAAGAATGTATCTTACAGTACAGGTGCGGATCAATTTTGAATGGCTTGAATGGTTTTGTCGTGGTGATTTTTTGAAATAACAGTAAAAAAGTAACCAGTAAATGCCTTTTATTTTTTTAAGTGCAGCTTCTAAACACTTCAAAAAAATGTACACATAGAAGACAAGTCATTCTGAGGAAATATGCATAGTTTCATGACTATACAACACTATATGGATGATAGAAAATTAAAAAACTATCATACATCTGATGTCACTCTGTCCCTCTGTCACCGTGGGTAATGTGTGTGTGTGTGTGTGTGTGTGTGTGTGTGTTAAGTGAATTAGGTGTGAAACTATCAGGGAGCTTTTAGTCTCCAGTGCCAACATTTTACAGAACTGCCACTTTCCTGGAGTCTCAGAATTACAATGTGTCAGGTTCTGAGAAATCAAAGATTCCAAAAAATTATTTAATTAGAATGCCATGAAGTATTGTGAAATACTATATATTAAGACTTTATATATAGGCTTTTTGAACAGATTAGAGTGACTCGTGAAGGACCAGCACCACCTCCTCTTGTCCGATGGTTTGAGGAATATATCTTCCAGAATCCGGGATTAAGATTTAGGAGCTCATTTTTATTCCACCTCCTTTCCTGAAAGTCTGTCTTGCAGAATTGACTAAAAATTAATCTTCACATTAATTCCTAATTATTTTGCAATTCTTTTTGTCAGTTCTTCTTAACCTGTTTTTTTCTTCTTCTTTTCTGACCTCATGACCCAGTCAGCATTTTTGTGCAATGGTCAAGTCTTAACTTATCCATTTCTGTATTGCATTTGTGTTTGATATTTCTCATGGGTATTACATAATTTTCAACTTTGAGTTAAAACAGTTTGAGTTAAAACTCTTTTTTAGCGCATTTCATCTGTAAAAGAAAACATGCCTAATAATTCTGCACATGAATATAAGGAGTTTTTCTCTTCCAGCTTTCCTGGACTATTGTATAGCACTCATAAATGATTAAATAAAAAATAATGGTAGTTATTAAGATTGATATGGTTTGAAATTGGTAAAATTTGCTTGGAAAAAAATCACAATAAAACAATGTTTTAATGTTTAAGTTTGGAATATTAACTGACATGAATGAATGCTATATAAATATTGTTCATGTTAACATAATGTTTATAAATGAAATCTTATTGTAAAGTGTTACTATATATATATATTACTATATATCGCTGCTTGCAGCTATATTTTTAGGGCTCAAGCCTGGAGGGCGAGAGCCCTATTGTTTTCCTTAGGATTATTTTTTTTTTTCTTTTTTTTTTTCTTTATTCTTCTAATTTTTTTCTAAGGTTTCGGGGGCTTTTGGGGTCCTTAACATGCTCAAAAACTCTTGAAAATTGGCACACACCTTGGAACCTGCGGCCATTAGGGCCGGGCAGAGTCTGATACACGGGCGTGGCACAGGGGCTCTACAGCGCCCCCTGTAGTACCGAGGGCCATATATCATGCATACTTGCACGTTTAGATATGAAACTTGGTACATATATATAACTCATCAAACCAAACAACTTTCACACTGCATGTCATAAGCTCCGCCCAACAGGAAGTTGGCTATTTAGAGTTTTATGAAAAACACATGCTCTGGAATTTGATATACTCCTCTGAGGAACTCCACCCGTTCACCACAAAACTCGGTGAACACGATCTCAAGACATTGGGGATGCTAAATTGCGAAGAGATTTTTGATATCTCGAATGGTTTGCCCGTGGCGAGGCGTTGAAATTATGGCGAGAAATGAGAAACAGGAAATGTCTAATAACATCCACATACATTTGCTGAATTTGATCAAACTTCATTGGTTTGTTCGTTGTATGATACCGATCATATATATGTGACTATTAGGAGTCAAAGTTATAGCGCCACCAACTGGCAGCAGGAAGTGAATCATTTTCAGAACGCTTTGAATTCAGCATCTTATTTTTACTTGATTTGCTTCAAACTTCATCAGAATAATGACAAAACACGGCCGAAGAAAATCTGTCATGGGGATATTTATATCTAATATAGTGTTGCCATGGCAACGTGTCAAACTTGAATGTTCTGTTCTGGTGATTTTTAGGCAGATAACTAGCTCAGATTTACATGAAACTCGAAACAGATATCAGTATTAAAGATAGCTAGACAATGGCAAAAGCTTTTAAAAGGGCGTGGAAGAGGCACTCTATAGCGCCACCTTTTGTCAAAAGTGGGGGGGTTAGTTTTAGCTACAGACACCAAACTTGGTACATAAATTGTTCTTATCAAGACGGACAACTTTCTAATTCGCAGTCATAAGCTACGACCAACAGGAAGTTGGCTATTTTGACTTGGATATGGATTTTTGGGAATTTTCTTTTGTGAATTAATGCATACTCCTCCCAGGGGAAGTACACTATACACACCAAACTTTGTCTACATTAAGAAAAACCATTGAGGAACTTAAATTGCGAACGGATTTTGGTTAGCTTGAACGGTTTTGTCGTGGTGAATTTTTGAAATGACAGTAAAAAGGGAAACATTAATTGTCTTGTATGTTTAAATTGCAGCTTCCAAACACTTCAAAGCATTTTTTCCTACAAAGATCAAATCATTCTGAGGAAATATGCATAGTTTCACGACTTTACAACACTGTATGGATAAAAGAAAATTAAAAAACTGTCAGACTTCTCAACTGACATGATCTCACTCTGGCCACCCTGTCTGTGTGAGGGAAGGGAGGGGGAGAGGGAGGGGGAGTGTGAGGGGGTTGGTGACTGTGACAGTGTGTGTGGACTGTAGGGAGGGGCTGTCTGGCAGAGAGAGAGAGAGAGAGACCTAATCATCCCTTTAATAATCAGGGGAAAAAAAATCTGTATTTTAAATTGTTATTGTTTTTGTTGTTGCTAATGGTGGTGTTTTTTCCTTTCATTACAGGTTAAGAAATCTCTTAGGCCTTATCCTTTTCTGACAGTTTTAGGGATTTAAAAACATCCTAAGAATCCTTATTTGTGCTGCAAATAATAATTTCAAACTCATTTGATACTGACCTATGACAACCTGTGACGTGACATGACATTTATTAATATCATGGATGTAACAGTAAAACTATTCAACTGACAGATAAAGCTGCAATGCAAGCAAAACTATTTCACAAATGCTTATAGGTCATTAAAATCATTACAAAACACTAATACATTATTTAAGGATTTGGTAACACTGTAAAATAATGTCTAATTTGTTAACATTAGTATATGCAATGGTAACACTTTATAATAATTGCACTCATTAGCTAAGTATTAGTAAATAGTTCATGATTATAAAGCCTTTTCCCTTAATAATAGTCATTATTAAGCAGTAATACATCCATAAATAAATTGTTCTTGGTTTAAAAGCACATATATTACAAAGGAGATTAAAGTCTCAGTTGTCTTATAAAATAAATAAATAAACACAACCCAGTTTGATTCAGAATTCAGAAATATTTATTTCAAGATGCAATAAAAGGAAACTGTACACTTGAATAGCTTTTATGCGATTCTTGAAGGATTAGCATCACCTCCTCTTGTAAGATGGTTTGAGGAATATATCTTCGAGATTGTACCGCCGCTCCCTATATGCATAGTATGCAGTCTTCTTAGGGCACCAACTCCCAGAGGGGGCACCATCCCAGTTGCTCAAAAAAACAAAAAAAAAACATGCGCCATTCTCCCATCCGCGCTCGCGACCGCTCACACCTCATGTTTGCGGCTGAATGTTCGTAATTGATGGATGGACATCTATGCCTGGGTATAGGACATCAGCAATCCGGCACAGAGAAAAGAAAACTAAAGAAAATAAAACAGGCATAAAGTTGTCTTGACATTGGACTTTCTAGAGTCTCAAATTTAGGGCCGGTCTCTAAAGTTACATGTGCTATTGTTATACACTTTTCTAACGTCAGTAGCATTTGAAGAGAATGACTTACAGTCATAAAAACAACTGTAATTGTTCATCTAGGTGACAGCTATAATGCACAATTAAATTGAATGTTTGATATTTATTACAACAAACTGTAAGTCATATGTAAATTATGCTACTTTTTCACATGGGCTCAAATGCAAATTTGAAGCTCAATAGCATTTGAGAAGAAAGACATGCAGTCATAAAACAATTGTAATGTGTTCATATAGGTGTCAGCTACAATGCACACCTTATACATTTTTTATAAATATTAAAATAAAGTGTTACTAAAGTTATATATATTGTTCTGTGTATGTGATTTCAAAGTCTAGACGGGTCGGATTAACCCTTTAACTGCCGCATCCCTTAAAACTTGATTGTCAGAGGGTTACTGTAAATGTTATCAGTTATCCTGATGCCACCGGGGTGGCGTTGCACTGATGGCTTGAGCCCGACATCGCTGCTTGCAGCTATATTTAGGGCCCGAGCACCGAGGTGCGAGGACCCTCTTGTATCTGCTTTGTTTTTTATTAGGGCCCGAGCACCGAGGTGCGAGGACCCTCTTGTATCTGCTTTGTTTTTTATTATTATTATTCTTCTTCTTCTTCTTCTCCCGAATGAATCGCATTTTTGAGGGCTTTAACATGCTCAAAAAGTCATGAAACTTTGCACACGCGTCAAACCTGGTGAAAATTTTCGTCTGATATAGGATTCAGAAGAGGGTGTGGCAAAATGGCTCGACAGCGCCACCTATACCAAGAAAATCAACAGCCTTCCAGCTATGTTTCACATACATGCACGAAAATTGGCACACATATGTAACACACCAATACCTACAAAAAAGACTCTTGGAGCGAAATTCTAAACCCAACAGGAAGTCGGTTATTTTTTATATTATGAGCATATTTTGTGTAATTTTGTTCATTTCCATGTGTTGTATTTTAACGAACTCCTCCTAGAGAGTTCTTCAAATCAACACCAAATTTGGTATGCCTAATCTAAAGGCCTTTGCGATGTTAAATTGCGAAGATCTTGAGTTTTCGTTGAAGGGCGTGTCCGTGGCGGCCTGGCGAATTTCGATGATTCGCCATGAAAAATGAAGTTGCTATAACACACACATACAATGTCCAATCTGCCCCAAACTTCACATGTTTGATGAGACTCCGAACCTGAACAGATTGACATGCCCATATTCAGTTATAGTCATAGCGCCACCTATTGGCAACAGGAAGTGACATATTTTACGCTGCCACGAACTACTCCTAGAAATTTTATGACATCAATGTCTTTTTTGAGGTCAGTCTAGTCTAAAGGCCTGTGCGATGTTCAGTTGTGAAGATCTTGAGTTTTCGTTAAAAGGCTTGTTCATGCCGCCGCGACGAAGTTCGATGTCTCGCCATGGGAATAAAAGATGTTATAACTCAGGCATAAAATGTCCGATCTTCCCCAAACTTCACATGTGTGATAAGAGTCCTGACCTGAACAGATCTGCAGGCCAATATTCCACCGGGTGTGGCAGAATGGCTCTATAGCGCCACCTATACACTTTCAACGGAGTGCGCCTCGAGCTATGTTTCACGTACATGTACAAAAATTGGTACACACATGTAACACTCCAATACCTACAAAAAAGTCTCTTGGTATGAAATCCGGATCCCAACAGGAAGTCGGTTATTTAGAATTTTTCCTTCAAAATTGGTGTAGTTTTTGCCATTTTCAGGGGTTGTACTTTAACGAACTCCTCCTAGAGATTTATTCAGATCAACACCAAACTTGGTCAGTGTAATCTAAAGCCCTTTGCGATAATAAATTGCGAAGGACGTGAGGTTTTGTTAAAGGGCGGGTCCATGGCGGCCTGACAAATTTCGATGTTTCGCCATGAAAAAGGAAGTTGCTGTAACTCACACATACAATGTCCAATCTGCCCCAAACTTCACATGTTGGATAAGACTCTTGACCTGAATACATCTTCATGCCAATATTCAGTTATAGTCATAGCGCCACCTATTGGCAACAGGAAGTTACATATTTTACACTGCGACAAACTACTCCTAGAGATTTTATGACATCAATGTCTTTTTTGTGGTCAGTCTAATCTAAAGACCTGTGTAATGTTTAGTTGTGAAGATCTTGAGTTTTTGTTAAAAGGTGTGTCCATGGCGCCGTGATGAAGTTCGATGTCTCGCCATGGGAATAAAAGATGTTATAACTCAGGCATAAAATGTCCGATCTTGCCCAAACTTCACTTGTGTGATAAGGGTCCTGGCCTGAACAGATCTGAAGGCCAATATTCCATCGAGTGTGGCAAAATGGCTCGATAGCGCCACCTATACACTTTCAACAGAGTGCGTATACACATTAAACGGAGTGCGCCTCGAGCTATGTTTCACGTACATGTACAAAAATCGGTACACACATGTAACTCACCAATATCTACGAAAAAGTCTCTTGGTACGAATTCCGAATCCCAACAGGAAGTCAGTTATTTAGAATTTTCTCTGCAAAATTTGTGTTGTTTTGGCCATTTTCAGGGGTCATACTTTAACAAACTCCTCCTAGAGATTTATTCAGATCAACACCAAACTTGGTCAGTGTAATCTAAAGGCTTTTGCGATCTTAAATTGCGAAGATCTTGAGGTTTCGTTAAAGGGCGTGTCCATGGCAGCCTGACAAATTTCGATGTTTCGCCATGAAATAGGATGTTGTTATAACTCAGGCATAAAATGTCCGATCTTGCCCAAACTTCACTTGTGTGATAAGGGTCCTGCCCTGAACACACCTGAAGGCCAATATTCCATTATAATGATAGCGCCACCTGCTGGCAACAGGAAGATTGGCACATATATGGAATAAACATTGATATATTTTACTTATATTTATGAGTTTAAACGCATATTTCTCACCGTTGACCTATTAACTAAAGCCACTCGCTGCCGGTGAGCCCGGGTGCGAGGGCCCGTTCATCGCTGCTTGCAGCTTTAATTATTATTATTATTATTCTTCTTCTTCTTCTCCCGAATGAATCGCATTTTTGAGGGCTTTAACATGCTCAAAAAGTCATGAAACTTTGCACACGCGTCAAACCTGGTGAAAATTTTCGTCTGATATAGGATTCAGAAGAGGGTGTGGCAAAATGGCTCGACAGCGCCACCTATACCAAGAAAATCAACAGCCTTCCAGCTATGTTTCACGTACATGCACGAAAATTGGCACACATATGTAACACACCAATACCTACAAAAAAGACTCTTGGAGCGAAATTCTAAACCCAACAGGAAGTCGGTTATTTTTAATATTATGAGCATATTTTGTGTAATTTTGGTCATTTCCATGTGTTGTATTTTAACGAACTCCTCCTAGAGAGTTCTTCAAATCAACACCAAATTTGGTATGCCTAATCTAAAGGCCTTTGCGATGTTAAATTGCGAAGATCTTGAGTTTTCGTTGAAGGGCGTGTCCGTGGCGGCCTGGCGAATTTCGATGATTCGCCATGAAAAATGAAGTTGCTATAACTCACACATACAATGTCCAATCTGCCCCAAACTTCACATGTTTGATGAGACTCCGAACCTGAACAGATTGACATGCCCATATTCAGTTATAGTCATAGCGCCACCTATTGGCAACAGGAAGTGACATATTTTACGCTGCGACGAACTACTCCTAGAAATTTTATGACATCAATGTCTTTTTTGTGGTCAGTCTAATCTAAAGGCCTGTGCAATGTTCAGTTGTGAAGATCTTGAGATTTCGTTAAAAGGCTTGTTCATGGCGCCGCGACGAAGTTCGATGTCTCGCCATGGGAATAAAAGATGTTATAACTCAGGCATAAAATGTCCGATCTTCCCCAAATTTCACATGTGTGATAAGAGTCCTGGCCTGAACAGATCTGCAGGCCAATATTCCACCGGGTGTGGCAGAATGGCTCTATAGCGCCACCTATACACTTTCAACGGAGTGCGCCTCGAGCTATGTTTCACGTACATGTACAAATATTGGTACACACATGTAACACTCCAATACCTACAAAAAAGTCTCTTGGTACGAAATCCGGATCCCAACAGGAAGTCGGTTATTTTGAATTTTCCCTTCAAAATTGGTGTTGTTTTTGCCATTTTCAGGGGTTGTACTTTAACGAACTCCTCCTAGAGATTTATTCAGATCAACACCAAACCTGGTCAGTGTAATCTTAAGCCCTTTGCGATGTTAAATTGTGAAGATCTTTATATTTCGTTAAAGGGCGTGTCCATGGCGGCCTGACAAATTTCGATGTTTCGCCATGAAAAAGGAAGTTGCTGTAACTCAGACATACAATGTCCAATCTGCCCCAAACTTCACATGTTGGATGAGACTCTTGACCTGAACAGATCTACATGCCCATATTCAGTTATAGTCATAGCGCCACCTATTGGCAACAGGAAGTGACATATTTTACACTGTGACAGACTACTCCTAGAAATTTTATGACATCAATGTCTTTTTTGTGGTCAGTCTAATCTAAAGACCTGTGTGATGTTTAGTTGTGAAGATCTTGAGTTTTTGTTAAAAGGCGTTTCCATGGTGCCGTGACGAAGTTCGATGTCTCGTCATGGGAATAAAAGATGTTATAACTCAGGCATAAAATGTCCGATCTTGCCCAAACTTCACATGTGTGATAAGGGTCCTGGCTTGAACACATCTGAAGGCCAATATTCCATTATAACGATAGCGCCACCTGCTGGCAACAGGAAGATTGGCACACATATGGAATAAACTTTGATATATTGCACTTATATTTATGAGTTTAAATGCATATTTCTCAACGTTCACCTTTTTACTAAAGCCACACGATGGCGGTGAGCCCGGGTGCGAGGGCCCGTTCATCGCTGCTTGCAGCTTTAATATTATTATTATTCTTCTTCTTCTTCTTCTTCTTCTCCCGAATGAATCACATTTTTGAGGGCTTTAACATGCTCAAAAAGTCATGAAACTTTGCACACTCGTCAAACCTGGTGAAAATTTTCGTCTGATATAGGATTCAGAAGAGGGTGTGGCAAAATGGCTCGACAGCGCCACCTATACCAAGAAAATCAACAGCCTTCCAGCTATGTTTCACGTACATGCACGAAAATTGGCACACATATGTAACACACCAATACCTACAAAAAAG
Organism: Carassius gibelio; assembly: GCF_023724105.1. Classification (NCBI taxonomy): domain Eukaryota; kingdom Metazoa; phylum Chordata; class Actinopteri; order Cypriniformes; family Cyprinidae; genus Carassius; species Carassius gibelio. The sequence goes on from NC_068411.1 coordinate 28,196,956, forward strand.
ACTCTTGGAGCGAAATTCTAAACCCAACAGGAAGTCGGTTATTTTTAATATTATGAGCATATTTTGTGTAATTTTGGTCATTTCCATGTGTTGTATTTTAACGAACTCCTCCTAGAGAGTTCTTCAAATCAACACCAAATTTGGTATGCCTAATCTAAAGGCCTTTGCGATGTTAAATTGCGAAGATCCTGACTTTTCGTTGAAGGGCGTGTCCGTGGCGGCCTGGCGAATTTCGATGATTCGCCATGAAAAATGAAGTTGCTATAACTCAGACATACAATGTCCAATCTGCCCCAAACTTCACATGTTTGATGAGACTCCGAACCTGAACAGATTGACATGCCCATATTCAGTTATAGTCATAGCGCCACCTATTGGCAACAGGAAGTGACATATTTTACACTGCGACAAACTACTCCTAGAGATTTTATGACATCAATGTCTTTTTTGTGGTCAGTCTAATCTAAAGGCCTGTGCGATGTTCAGTTGTGAAGATCTTGAGTTTTCGTTAAAAGGCTTGTTCATGGCGCCGCGACGAAGTTCGATGTCTCGCCATGCGAATAAAAGATGTTATAACTCAGGCATAAGATGTCCGATCTTCCCCAAACTTCACATGTGTGATAAGAGTCCTGGCCTGAACAGATCTGCAGGCCAATATTCCAGCGGGTGTGGCAGAATGGCTCTATAGCGCCACCTATACACATTCAACGGAGTGCGCCTCGAGCTATGTTTCACGTACATGTACAAAAATTGGTACACACATGTAACACTCCAATACCTACAAAAAAGTCTCTTGGTACGAAATCCGGATCCCAACAGGAAGTCGGTTATTTTGAATTTTCCCTTCAAAATTGCTGTTGTTTTTGCCATTTTCAGGGGTTGTACTTTAACGAACTCCTCCTAGAGATTTATTCAGATCAACACCAAACTTGGTCAGTGTAATCTAAAGCCCTTTGCGATAATAAATTGCGTAGGACTTGAGGTTTCGTTAAAGGGCGGGTCCATGGCGGCCTGACAAATTTCGATGTTTCGCCATGAAAAAGGAAGTTGCTGTAACTCAGACATACAATGTCCAATCTGCCCCAAACTTCACATGTTGGATGAGACTCTTGACCTGAACAGATCTACATGCCCATATTCAGTTATAGTCATAGCGCCACCTATTGGCAACAGGAAGTGACATATTTTACACTGCGACAAACTACTCCTAGAGATTTTATGACATCAATGTCTTTTTTGTGGTCAGTCTAATCTGAAGGACTGTGCAATGTTAACTTGTGGAGATCTTGAGTTTTTGTTAAAGGGCGTGTCCATGGCGCCGTGACGAAGTTCGATGTCTCGCCATGGGATTAAAAGATGTTATAACTCAGGCATAAAATGTCCGATCTTGCCCAAACTTCACATGTGTGATAAGGGTCCTGGCTTGAACACATCTGAAGGCCATTATTCCATTATAACGATAGCGCCACCTGTTGGCAACAGGAAGATTGGCACACATATGGAATAAACTTTGATATATTGCACTTATATTTATGAGTTTAAATGCATATTTCTCAACGTTCACCTATTAACTAAAGCCACTCGCTGCCGGTGAGCCCGGGTGCGAGGGCCCGTTCATCGCTGCTTGCAGCTTTAATTAGGGCTCAAGCCCAAAGGGCGAGAGGCCTATTGTTTTCCTTAGGATTATTTTTTATTATTATTATTATTATTATTATTATTATTATTATTTTTTTCCAACGTCTCGGGGGCTTTTGGGGCCCTTAACGTGCTTAAAAAGTCTTGAAAATTGGCACACAGATTGGAACCTGCGGCCATTAGGGCCGGGCAGAGACTGATACACGGGCGTGGCACAGGGGCTCTACAGCGCCCCCTGGAATATGGAGGGCCATATATCATACATTCTTGCTCGTAGACGTATGAAACTCGGTACACATATAAATCTCATCAATCCAAACAACTTTTGTATTGCATATCATGGGCTCCGCCCAACAGGAAGTTGGCTATTTAGGGTTTAGTATTCAAATTTTTCATCAAAGTTGTGGGGGCTTTTGGGGTCCTTAACATACTCAAAAACTCTTGAAAATTTGCGCACACTTTGGAATATGTGGCCTTTAGGAGCCTGCAGAGGCTGGGACCCGGGCGTGGCACAGGGGCTCTACGGCGCCCCCTGGAACACAGTCAGAAATGTTGATGTATAGCTCACACATACTTGCACATATTCATATGAAACTCAGTACACATATAGATCTCATCGTGCCGAACAACTTTCGTATTGCATGTCATAGGCTCCACCCAACAGGAAGTCAGCTATTTAGAGTTATGTAAAAAGCGCATGCTCTGGAATTTGAAATACTTGTCATAGGTTTTTTTCTCGATTGCCGCCAAACTCGGTCAACATGATCTCAAGACACTGGGGATGAAAAATTGCCAGGGGATTTTTGATATCTCGAACGGTTTGCTCGTGGCGAGGCGTTGAAATTATGGCGAGAAATTAGAAACAGGAAGTGTCTAATACCATCCACATACATTTCCTGATTTTAATCAAACTTCATCAGATTATTCGTTGTATGATGTCGATCGCATATATGTGACTATTAGGAGTCAAAGTTATAGCGCCACCAACTGGCAGAAGGAAGTGTGTCATTTTCAAAATGATTTGAATTCAGCATCTTATTATTACTCGATTTGCTTCAAACTTCATCAGAATAATGTTAAAACACAGCTGATATAAATCTGCAAGGGGGATATTGATATCTAAAAAATTGTTGCCGTGGCAACATGTCAAACTGGAATACTTCTCAGGTGATTTTGAGGCAAATAACATACTTAGAATTTCACAAAACTCTGAACACACATCAGTATTTCTGATAGGAACTTAAATTGTGAATGGATTTTGGATAGCTTGAATGGTTTTGCCGTGGTGATTTTTTTAAATGACCTTACAAAGGGAATCATTATTGTATTTTTAAATTGCAGCTTCCAAACACGTCAAAGAATTTTTTCATACAGATGAAAAAGTCATTCTGAGGAAATATGCATAGTTTCACGACTTTACAACACTGTATGGATAACAGAAAATTAAAAAAACTGTCAGACATCTCATCTCACTCTGTCCCTCTGTTTGAGTATATGTGCTTCAGACTTCCATTGTCTGAGAGAAATAGCGCCCCTACAGGTTCAATTCCCGGACTTTTACTTTCACTTTTAAATCGGTTAAAAATACAAACAAATACTTAGATTTAATTCACACTGACAAGCTAAACCAACATATCTGATTATTACCGGTTCAGGGCTCATGGATAAATTATTTCTGGCCAGAGATACGTGAGAAATAGGAGAGATGAATCACCGCTGTGATCACGAGCGTCTGGAGTAAAGAGCTCAGAGAAAACGAATTTATTCCTGTTTTAAAGCTTTTAAAAATAAATTATTACAGCGATATCACACAATCAACCAATTAGAACACACCAAGAGCTAAATTAAGATGTTTTTGAACTGTTTGTGTGAAAATGAAATATTTGCAGCTGCCTATCTGAAATCACCGCCTCCGATCAGCGCGTACAGTGTCCAGCTCAAAACAAACGAATTTATTCTTGTTTAAGAGCTTTTTTAAATAAAATATTACCACAAATGCACACAATAAACCCATTGTAACACAACAAGAGCTAAATGCAGGTGTTTGTGACCTGTTTAAGTGTGCAAGACTATTTGAAAGCGCGACTGGCAGAATAACATATCTCTCGAGCTGCAGGATTCTGGCTTTCGTCGTACGAACGAACACATAACGGACAAGATTATTTCAAAACACATAATAGCTTGGCGACTATAAACGAAAACAGCCACGTGAACATAAACTGGATCTACTGGATTTGAATATTAAAGTGACCACATTTACCACTTGCTTCTGTCTTCAATTTTAATCTATATAAAAAAGGAAACTCATTCGACTTGGCTGCTTTTTTAATGTGTGCGTATTTATTTATTTATCTTTTTATACATTTTGTATAATTTCATAGTTTGTGTATTACAATTATAAAAACAAAAATAAAATTAGCCACTCACATAGAAATAGCTTAGGCCTTAACCTTTTTCTGACAGTTTTAGGGATTTTTAAAAATCCTAAAAAAACCTTATTTGTGCTGCAAATAATAA